>NC_057800.1:89699348-89742794 GCF_018294505.1 Triticum aestivum
AAAAAAAATTCAGTACTGGCGCACTCCATGTCTGGTGCGCCATTACTAGTTACAACTAGTAATGGCGCACTTCGGTAGGATGCGCCATTAGTATGTATGTAAAAATGAAAACAAAATTATCACTAGTGGCGCACCAGTTTTCTGGTGCGCCATTAGTGTCTTCCACACTAATGGCGCATCACCAACTGGTGCGCCATTAGTATATAGTAGTGGCACACTACTTCCCCGTGCACCATTAGTGTCAATCCTATCTATAGTCCTTTTCCTAGTAGTGTTAACAACCATCGATCGATCGCTTGGGTTCAGTAACGCGTTGCCTGCAGTGCAATCACTCGGGTTCAGTAGGCAAACGCCTCGCTCAGGTTCAGTTAGAGCCCAACGCCTCACACCCACGTGTGTGCGTGTACGAGAGAAACGCACATCGCTTGGCCCCGACCACCCACCGTAACCGGGAACACCCTGATATTTTCCTCGCCCTTGCTTCTACCACGGTTTTTTCCATCATGGACGGCCCAAAGAATGTCATGCAGCTGCGTCTCCGGCCCACCCAGGACGAAAGGCCCATTTTCTGTCATGATTTTTTGTCATAGAAGTAGGAGCCCACCACATCTATGATGATGCCAGGTTTTGTCACAATTATCGTGATAGAAGTGTCATAAGTATGACAGGAAAAAAATTCGTTCGGCCCAGAATGTCACAAATGTGTCTTTTTGGTAGTGAGTGGTGATTAAACCAAATCAATGGAGACCAATGCTCTGATACCAATTATAGGATCGAGAAGAGGTGTCTACAGGGGGGATTAGACACTCAACAAGCAAAAGTGGCAATTTTTAAATTCTTCAAGTTGAGGTGGAGTTTTAGCACAATTTTAAGCATACACAATACATTTCAAGCAAGCATGGCAGGAGTATAAGCAGCGAAAAGAGTAATGCATGCTCATTGCAAGAAAGTAAAAGGGATGGGATTGGAGTGTGGAAACACAATGAAGAAACGAAGATTTTTTGCGTGATTCTGATAGGTGGTGCTATCATACATCCACGTTGATGGAGACTTCAACCCACGAAGGGTAACGATTGCACGAGTCCATGGAGGGCTCCACCCATGAAGGGTCCACGAAGAAGAACGTTGTCTATCCCACCATGGACATCGCCCACGAAGGACTTGCCTCACTCGGGTAGATCTTCATGAAGTAGGCGATCTCCTTGCCCTTACAAAATCCTTGGTTCAACTCCACAATCTTGTTGGAGGCTCCCAAGTGACAACTAACCAATCTAGGAGACACCACTCTCCAAAAGGTAATAGATGGTGTGATGATGATGAACTCCTTGATCTTGTGCTTCAAATGATAGTATCCCCAACACTCAACTCTCTCTCACATATTTGGCTATGGTGGAAAGATGATTTGAGTGGAAAGCAACTTTGGGAAGGCTAGAGATCAAGATTATTGTGGTTGGATTGGAATGTGTTGGTCTCAATAGATGAGTAGGTGGTTCTCTCAGAAAATGAGTAGTGGAAGTGTAGGCATGTTCTGATGTCTCTCTCACCAATGGAGAAGGGCTGGGTGGGTATATATAGCCTACACACAAAATCCAACCGTTACACACATTTGACCCAACTCGGTCAGACCGAATAGAAGAACTCAGTGAGACCGATTTAGCTCAAAATGTGGACATTAGGAATCTCGATGGGACCGACATGATCAACTCGATGGGACCAATGTGCTAGGGCTAGGGAAAAACCTCATCTCGATGAGACCAATTGCGTGAACTCGGTGAGACTAATTTCAGCAATGAGCAAACAGAGAGTTGGTCAGGCAAACTTGGTGGGACTGATTACACATTTCGATGAGACCGAAATAATTACAACAGGTAACTGAGAGTTTGCAAGGCCATCTTGGTGAGACCAAGATCCATATTAGTGAGACCGAATTGTCTAGCGTTTGTGGTAGTGGCTATGTCTAGTGAACTCGGTGGCGCCGGATAGAACAAAGCGGCGGGGCTGAGTTTGATTTAAGTTTTGGTCATATTTGGAAATGAGAAAGTGGCTAAGGGTTTTGGAGCAATATCACTAACACTACAAAAAAAATACACTTCTGTGATGATACGTGTTTGTCACAGTAGGTCGCGTTTTTTTCATGCATGTACATCCATGACGATTTTATGATAGAATCAAGATAGTCATACATGTGTTCTCGTAGAAGTGTTCCATGACATTACCAAAATTATCATCATGGAAGTGTGCACTTCCATGATGATAAATCGCGCGTCACAGAAGTGCTTTCGTCAAGGGTGACCGACACGTGGCATCCATCATAACGGAACACCGTTAAGCTATCGGGTCAGGTTTTGGATCCGATAACCCGTTAATAGCCCCGACCAATGGGGATTTTCCACGTGTAAAATCATCATTAGCTGGAGGAAACACGTGCCGGCTCATCGTTGGGACAGATGTCATCCACTCATTGGACAGAAGGCGCCTATGATACGTCGACACGTGGCACGGCCCAACAGAGGCCCATTCCTGTGAAAAGGTCGGCCCGTTTGACTTGGTCAAAAGGTGGCGGGCCGGCCCATGGAAAGCCTGTTAACGGTATGTTCGCATATAGCCCATTTACATCCCGCTAACCCAAGGTCCGTTACGCCCTATCCGAATTAGGCCCAATAGCGTCATCCGGGCCATCCAATATGATTCCATCCCATTTTCACTTCTGGCCCATGTATGGCCCATGACATCTTTCCGCCCATATGAGGCCCTATCTAACTCCTATTAACGGCCCGTGGTGAAATTGGCCCGTAATGAACAGTGTATCACTTTACAGTCATTAACGGCCCTTGGTGAAACTGGCCCGTAATGAACAGTGTATCACCTTATACCCATTAACGGCTCGTTATTCCATTGGTCCGTTTCCAGCCCATGTTATCTTTCAGCCTTCTCAGAGCCCATTTATTCTTGGGCTCATTTCCAGCATTCGTTTACTTACGGCCCGTTACTGTCATTTTCTGCTTGTGGGCCAAATTAAACCCGTGGTTACAGTCGGCCCGTTCGTGGTCCTTAATACGTTGGGCCATTTTCATAGCATCATCAAATACGGCCTATTAACGATGGCCCGTTTACGGCCATAATGCGGCCTGTTATTGGCCCATGTTTGGCCAATCGATCATACGTCTCGTATAAGGCCCATTGATGATACAACCTGTAGAAGGCCCATTGTTTCTACGGCCCATAGAAAGCCCATTGTTTCTACGGCCTATAGAAGGCCTACTGTTTCTACGGCCCGTAGAAGGCCCATTGTTTCTATGGCCCGTAGGAGGCCTAGTGTCACTACAGTAAATATTAGCCCATGGTTATTGTGGCCTAGTTTTAAAAAATAGGTTATTGCAGCCACTGGCAAACCGCGGAAAAATAACTGCATTGACTACAAGCAAACTAATAAACAAGACAACAAGGAAATAAATAAGCAAGCAACTTATGCTAGGCTATCACGGCTATTACACATATTACATCCACTGGGCATCAAAGTTCGCCACCAGTGCAAATATAGGGAATAAAGCAGCATATAAACACCGCAGCAAAACAAGTCTAGAACTGAAACCACTTCAGAAGAGTTCAAGAAACAATATCCTGGGTACTCATATTGCTGGCAAGATGCTTAGCAAGATTATTAACTTTCTCTTGTTTTGCGCTTAAATCCTACAACGCTTGCTGTTGCACAAGAAAGTGCGCATCTAAATTCTGCAGGGACTTCCTCAGTCCTTTGGCTTCTTGCCGCAGCATAGCTGACTGATGCCTTTCAGCTTGTAGCTGAGACTAAAGAAGCCGAAGTGATTCAGGTAGCGAGTTCGAAGAGCTTGTGCTAGTGGTACTGGCCAGTAACTCGAACACTACATCAACGCAGAACTGTGGGGTTTTCTCACTGTCTACAAGATCATTTTTATCACCTTTCTTTGAGACCGACAGGGTTGTCTCACTATCTTGAACCTTATCTGCATTACTTTCTCTACCATTGCATAGCGGGGTGCTCTTCTCCAATATTGTGTTTGCATACTACAAGAGAAACAAGCAGACACATCACAGGTTTAGCTTGTAGTATATGAAACTCATTTTGGTAAACCGGTTCAGTAGTAACGTGGACAGGATAACAGCATGAAACAAACATACATCTATGTACTATGGTCACTGTATTGTCCATATCATTCTAGTTTATGTTCCCTAATCAAGATAGAGACACAGTTCAACTCATATATTTTTAAGTCACAGCAGCATAGATAGAATATAAGTGTGAGAAACTACACAACATTGGCAGCACTTGTAATGTGCATCACATGAGAACATAACTGTTTATACAACTTAAACTGAAATCAACATAGAGCAAGAAGTTAGAACAGCAATCCAGTTAAAGAAATAGGTTTAAAACATACCTGTTGCGCCATTGGAGTATAAATTGGATCCTTCAAATTCAAAAGTAGTTGGTATGAGTAAATACAGTGATGCAACAACAAAGGAGTATGGACCATAGCTACGGAATCTGACCTGAGAACAGTTGCTCTTCTGCTCTAAACATGGAGTTTGGGTTAGCTATGGTGGTCTTCGTGCTTTGGGCATTGTATTAGCTTTACAAACTGCTCGTGTGGGGGTACTCTGTGGTGGACACGGTGCTTTGTTAACTATAAGTGGGTTACTATCTGCCGGGGTTGCGGTTAGATGGGTTGTAGCTAGTTCTCTGCCCAACGGTGTAAGTGTGCAATCTGGAAGAGTCTCGATTATGTGTGGTGGGGCTAGTTTGTGGGCCAGTACAACCATGGTTCTATCTGCATCGACAGGTAGCACTGTCTTTTGTGAAGAACAGGTTTTTGCTCCCTTAGATACTGCCATCACCCCCTCCAATTCAAATGGCTGATAAACAAGAAAAGAAATTGAACATACAGACATTGTATGATAGACAGATGTGGTAATTCACATATATGTTGTCTAACCAAATAGGACAACATGACACAGTTTCACATATATGATGCCTAACTAAACAGGATAGCATGACACAGTTTCAGATATACGATGAATAACTTAACAGGATATAAGGGCGTAATTCAACATATGATGAGTACCTAAACAGGATGACATGCCACAACTATATGATATCTTTCTAAAATAGGTTGGGATGAAATAATTCACATACATGTTGTCTAAGTATACAGGATGGCATGATATAATTGACATAATTGATTCATATACTAAGCAGCTGGCACTTGCATGTATGATCTCGAAACTAAGCAGATATAATTCAATATTGTGCATATGATGTCTAAACTAAGCAATGCAAGATACCATATGCATCATATGAGAAATATAAACATTGCAACTTAGAGCATACACCATAGGTGGGATATAGGACTGGTCATCTATCTCTGAATCCTCCTCTGAGGAGCTCCCTGTAACCATCGAGATATATGCTTCAACAGGTACCATTGCTTGCTCTGAAGACCTTGTTTTCACTCCAGATTTTTCCATATCCGCCTCAAATGGCTGATACACATGAAGAGTAGTTCAATATACACAGATTGTCGACAAATGGTGTCAGGACTCCGACTCAATGCCACATCGATCTAGCATGTAACACCTCATATCACTTTGCGGCCTCACGCACGGTATCCCCACGGGTGTTGCCTTACCTTTGCCCGGGACCGTTTGCGCCTTTTGGCACACGTATATGACGGTGTCGCTAGCATCCATATGATAAAGAGCCCGGGCTGACATAGCTAGTCGTAAACCCAAAGTGGCACTAACTTACAGGGACAGGCATCCATGACCCAGCATCGAACGTGTCGGTCATCAGCGAGTGAATCCAGGCTGAAGCACTGGGCTAACAGGACTCCGATGAACCGGGCTGTAGCGGGCTAACAGGACTCCGGTATTAATCGCGTGGCATTTCCCCGAAGGGACAGACACAGGATCGAAGAAGGACACATGCCGGCCAGCCTAAGTGTTCCGAAGCAGTAGCAAGCTACCAGGGCTCAGTAGAAGCACTAGGAGACATTTCCCGGTAAGAGAGACTACTAAGGATAAACAACTAGATAGTCAGATCCCACACATAGCAATACACATTACACGTACGCATAACATGCAAGTATGTGATGTACAACATGGCATCACAGCATAACTCAACAACTCATATAGATAAAGGCTCAGAAGAGCCATCATAGCATTTATTACAAACAGGGGTCACATGACCCAACATTCAGAGCAATCAAGCAACAAACGAAAGCATTACATGTCTGAGTACAGACATCTATAAATGAAAAAGGCTGAAAGCCTGACTATCTACAACGTTCGATCAAGATCGTAGCTGAGGTACAAGCTACTCGTCGAAGTCCACGAGAACACTATTAAGACCGAAGTCTCCGCTGCAAAAACATAAATAAAGCAACATGAGTACAAAGGTACTCAGCAAGACTTACATCAGATCCTATCACACATGCATTTGTATCAAGAGGGTAATGTGGGGTTTAGTTGCAGCAAGCCAGCTTTGACTCTGTGGCTATCCTGTTCTACGACTACCAGAAACTCTTGAGGTGAGACAACGTACACGAGTCCACTAATCACCACACAATACACTACTATGGATTCATCCCCGTCTCCCTACGAGAAGGCCATCCATAGCACTCACACTTGTCTTGAGCATTTTATAGTATCCACTTCAAGTTGTCTATGTACCATGTAAGCATCCAAGAAGTCCATAACCGCGGACCCGGCTATTCGAATAGATCATGTTAACCCTGCAGGGGTGTACTTCTTCACACACGCTCTCACCACTTACCGCCATGTACACGTCATGTATCTCGGCAACCTTCAAGCGGAAGCCTGGCGAGGGTGTCGGCCACGACCTGACTAACCACACAAGACTCTAGCCCATGTTTATCGCCTATTCGGGTTCCATTCGCAAGGAGATCCGGCCGAGGTGTCGCTCACGGCCCCAAACGATGTGTGCAGGGTTCCCGAGCCCACCATCCGGGTGCCACTCGGTACACCAGGCCACGTGTGCCTAGTCTGTCCCAAGCCCACCCTGCCGGGTGCCACTTGGTAGAAAAATAGCACTACCTACAAACACCAGAAACTAGTTGCGACTCCTGGACAGAGATCAAGTCGGTTAATAAGTCGAGAGGGCTTGGAGCGCCCGGAGCCCAATTTGTGGTAGTATCGAGTCATTGGACAACATACATAGAACTCAGTGCTTAAGGACGGTTCCAGTGAGACAACCCACCATGTACTCCTACATGGCCTCTCACCGCTACCTTTACCAAATCGTGTTCACACACTTCACTCTCAACATCGGAACATATCATAACACTCCAATTCATTCCCAATGAATCAGACCTGACACAACTCTAAGCAATAGCAGGCATAGCATGGTAGGAACACAACATGGCTCAATCAACTCCTACACATGCTAGTGGGTTTCAACTATTTACTATGGCAATGACAGGTCATGCAGAGGAATGGGTTCAACTACTGCAGCACAAAGTAGCAGATGAATCGTTGTTGTCCTAATGCAATAACTGAGAGCAGGAGCGAGAGAGTAGGATTGTATCGGAATGAACAAGGGGGTTTGCTTGCCTGGTAAATCAACAAGGGAGGCACTGCTTCACAGACAGGTACTCTGGAACGTCTCCGGAGCAAGACCTATCGAGAAGGAACAGTGTCGGCAATCAATAAACAAACATATGCAACAATATGATGCATGAACATGGCATGAAGATGTGATGTTGTTTGAGCTAATGCAACTAGTACTCATTTGGTTTGAAGTCCATTTGAACCATAAGCTCAAATGCATCTCGAAAGTAAGCTCTTATATATGCCATAATGTGTTTTCTCATATTCAGCATGTATAAGTTGGTTTGTCATGCATGAAACTAGTACAGATGGATAGATTACATTTTTCTGATAATTTTTCATATATAAATTATTTCAATCTGAGCTACGGTTGAATTTCTATGAATTTTTGAAGTTTAAATTATTTTCTGGAATTTCCTGAATTAAAATAATTCCAGAAAATATATATTGCGCCAGCATGACGTCAGCAGTCAACTGTGGCTGACTGGGGTCAAACCTGACGTGTGGGGTCCACACGTCAGTGTCACAGTTAGTTAACAGGGGGTTAATTGCTTAATTAAAAGGATTAAGGCCGGGGCCCACTGTCAGTGAGACAACTAATTAACTGAGTTAATTAGCGCTAACTAAACTAATACCTAAACTAAACAGGGGCATGGCCCACGCGTCAGTGACCCTGGGGGGGTCAAACCCCAGGTCAAACAAGTCAAACCCGCCGGCGGTTAGTCGCCGGCGAGGTCCGCGGCGTACTTGTGCCCCGGGTTTCCTCTGTGGTGCTACAAATGGCGTGCGGCTAGGCGCGTTGGAGAGCCAGCTTGATGGCGCGTCGGGCGGTGGCCGTGGCTGGGCCTGGGGTGGCCGGAGTCGACGGCGGCGAGCTCGGCTGCGGCTGCCGGAGTTCGGGATAGCTCGGGCGTGGGGCTGCAGCTCGCGTTCGAGCGAACGGAGAGCACATGCGGTAGCTACGAGGCAGCAGGAGCACCTCGGAGCTACTACGCGAGGCGGAGGTGCTCGGGGGCACGAAGCTCGCCGGCCATGGCGGACGGCGGCTTCGGGCGCTCGCGGGGCAGCGGCTACAGGGCACGCGCGAGAGAGAGAGGTGAGGGGAAAGGAAGAGGGGCTCACGGCGGACTCGCAGAGCAGGCCAGTGTGCTCGGGGACGTCCTGCCTGTGGCGAATCGACGGCGATGGCGATCTGCGGCGGCCGGAGGTGATGAAGGCGACGGTGACGGCTCCATGGGGCGTCCGGCGTCTTGTGGCTTGACGGAGAGGACGAGGAAGTCGTGGCGGAGCTTTTGCGCGTGTCGGAGAGGCGAGGGGGAGGCGGTGGCTACGGCTACGATGGACGGCAGCGATGAGCTCTGCTCGGCTGCGCACGAGAGAGAGCAGAGGAGAGGACGAGGGCGAGGGAGAGTGCGAGAGAGGTCGGGGTAGCTGCGTGGCGTCTCCGGGGCATCCAGACGAGGAGGGGAGAGGGCAGGCAGGCAGAGAGGCTGGTGGCGTGGCGCGGCGGAGCGCACGCGCGTCGGCCACGCGCCCGTCCTCCTGTCGGGGAGGAAGACGACAGAGGAGGGCCAGTGGGCTGGGCCGCCACTGGCTGCTGGGCCGGCCAGGCCGCACAGGAGCTGGGCCGCAGGTAAGTTTCTCCTCTTTATTTCTTTTTCTATTTTTCTGACATATGTTTTGATTTAGTAAGAA
The DNA here is from genome assembly GCF_018294505.1 of Triticum aestivum. Classification (NCBI taxonomy): domain Eukaryota; kingdom Viridiplantae; phylum Streptophyta; class Magnoliopsida; order Poales; family Poaceae; genus Triticum; species Triticum aestivum. The sequence goes on from NC_057800.1 coordinate 89,708,649, forward strand.
TACTAAATCAATTTATTACCTTATGCCAATTTTTGCAGGAGCTAACTATATTATTCCAGAGCTCCTTTATAAATGGCATAATTTTTGGACAATATTTTATATATATATATAACAATATATATCCAAGGCAAATAATTATCGGATTAATCCAAATGGCCAAAATTAAATATCCATGAGCTCCTAAAATATTTGTTTGAATTTTACCTCTGACCAATATTTTCAGAGAGCAACATGAACATTTCCTTGGACCTTTTTGGAACAATTTTTATTTGGGTCATTTTCAGAGATGATTCTGAGGGTTCCACCAATCCTCATTTCAAATTTAAATGGAATATAAACATGATGCACAAATGACTAGCTAGTCTAGGTCATACCAGACTAGGGATGTGACAACTCGCCCCCACTTGGAAGAATCTCGTCCCGAGATTCAGGGGTCGACGGAAAGAAAGCGGGGTACTCCAGTCGAAGACGATCTTCTCACTCCCAAGTAGCTTCTCTCTCGGAATGATGAGACCACTGAACCTTGAGAAACTTGATGTTCTGATGTCGGGTAACACGCTCTGCTTGATCAAGAATGCGAACCGGATACTCTCGGTATGTGAGGTTATCTTGGAGATCAAGCGTTTCGTGGTCCACTCCGCGGATAGGATCCGAGAAGCAACGCCTGAGTTGAGAGACGTGGAAGACATCATGAACTTGAGAAAGATGTGGGGGTAGTTCCAACTGGTAGGCAACCTCTCCTCGTTTAGCGAGAATGCGAAAGGGACCAATGTAACGAGGAGCCAACTTGCCCTTGATACCGAAACGATGGGTACCCTTCAAAGGAGTAACCCGAAGGTAAGCTTGGTCGCCAATTTCATAAGTCATATCCTTATGATGACGATCGTACTGGCTCTTTTGACGAGATTGGGCTGTTTTCAAATTCTCACGAATGATGCGAACTTGCTCTTCTGCCTCCTGGATCATGTCCGGTCCAAAGAATTGTCTTTCACCGGTTTCTGACCAGTTCAAAGGTGTTCGACATCTTCGTCCATAGAGAACTTCAAAAGGAGCTTTCTTGAGACTGGATTGGTAGCTATTGTTATAAGCAAACTCGGCGAAAGGAAGGCATTTCTCCCAATCCATACCGAATGAGATAACGCAAGCTCTAAGCATGTCTTCGAGAATTTGATTGACCCGTTCCACCTGACCACTCGACTGAGGGTGGAAAGCGGTACTAAAGGAAAGATGGGTTCCCATGGCAGTTTGGAAACTCTCCCAGAAATGAGAAGTGAAAAGACTGACACGGTCTGAATTGATCTCTAGTGGAACACCATGAAGTGACACTATTCGAGAAATGTATAAGTCAGCAAGCTGACAAGCAGTGATACTCTCTCGAACAGGAAGGAAGTGAGCCACTTTGGAAAGACGATCAATGACTACGAAGATAGCATTATTCCCTCTCTTGGTCCTGGGAAAGCCGGTGATGAAGTCCATACCAACTTTATCCCATTTCCATTCAGGAATAGCTAAAGGTTGAAGGGTGCCAGCAGGTCTTTGATGCTCTGCCTTAACGCGATGACAAACATCACATTTAGCAATGAACTCAGCGATTTCTCTCATCATCCTAGTCCACCAGAACCTCTGGCGTAGGTCCTGATACATCTTAGTGCTACCGGAATGAATCGTGAGAGGAGATTCATGCGCCTCCTTAAGAATCAACTGCCGAAGATGTTGCTTCTTGGGGACCACCAGGCGGTTCCCAAAGAAGACAACACCTCGATCATCCATAGAGAAACATCCACCAACTCCCTTCTTAATGTTTCTCTTAATGCGGATAACACCCCTATCAAACTTCTTGTCAGAGATGATCTGATCCTCAAGGGTAGGTTTCGCCACCAAGGTAGAAAGGAATCCATGAGAAGCCATGTGAAGGTTAAGCTTACAGAATTCCTCATGGAGAAGTGGTTGGCCTTGCTGCAACATGAGATTGTTGCAATAGGATTTACGGCTTAGAGCATCAGCCATGACATTGGCTTTGCCTGGGGTGTAGGTAATCCCTAGATCATAATCTGTGATTAACTCCAACCAACGTCTTTGCCTAAGGTTCAGATCCAGTTGGGTGAAGATATACTTGAGACTCTGGTGATCGGTGTAGATCTCGCAACGTTTACCAAGAAGGTAATGTCGCCAGGTCTTGAGTGCATAGACTACGGCTGCAAGCTCTAGATCATGTGTAGGATAATTATCCTCATGTGGATGCAACTGTCGAGATGCATAGGCAATCACATGACGATCCTGCATAAGAATGCAACCTAGTCCCTATCGTGAGGCGTCACAATAGATAACAAAGTCTTTAGTGAAATCCGGTGGCACAAGTATGGGAGCAGAAGTCAGTCGCCTTTTCAGTTCCTGAAAACTGTATTCACACTGTGGGGACCACTCAAACTATTTATCTTTCTTGAGAAGTTCTGTGAGGGGTTTGGCTACTTTGGAGAAGTTTTCAACAAAGCGGCGACAATAGCTGGCTAGACCAAGGAAACTCCTAACTTGTTTAACGGTTTCAGGTGGAGTCCAATCGAGAACGGCCTTAACTCTCTCGGGATTGACAGCAATGCCCTTACCAGAGATTACGTGGCCTAGGTAGGTCACTTCTGGCAACCAAAATTCACACTTGGAGAACTTGGCATAAAGGCGGTGCTCTCTGAGTTTTTCTAACACAAGTCTAAGATGTTCGGCATGCTCTTCCTCGTTCTTCGAGTAAATAAGAATATCATCGAGGTAAACCACGACGAACTTATCTAAGTACTCCATGAAGATCGAGTTCATCAAGCGGGAGAATGTGGCTGGGGCGTTGGTTAGGCCAAAGGACATAACGGTGTACTCGTACTGGCCATAACGAGTGACAAAGGCCGTCTTGGGGATGTCCCCGTTTCTGATTTTGATTTGGTGGTATCCTAACCTCAGATCCATCTTGGAGAAGACTGAGGATCCAGCGAGCTGATCATACAGGTCGTTGATCCTGGGGAGCGAATACTTGTTCTTTATCGTGACTAAATTAACCGGACGATAATCTACAACCATCCGGTCCGTACCATCCTTCTTCTTGACGAAGAGGACGGGGCAAGCCCAAGGAGAAGAACTAGGATGGATGAAACCTTTTTGCAAGGACTCGTCAAGTTGTTTCTTAAGCTCGGCTAGTTCTAAGGGTGCCCTTGTAAGGTCTCCTGGAGATTGGAGCTGTTCCTGGGATAAGATCTATGACGAACTCTACATCTCTGTCAGGCGGAACACCTGGCAGTTCCTCTGGAAAGACATCCGGAAAGTCACGGACTACCGGGATATCTTCAAGGTCTGGAAGAGGGCTGGCATTAAGAGAATAGAGCTGGCACTTTGCAACTCGAGTGGAGACAGTGATTATCTTGCCAGATGGGTGTGTAAGCTGAACAGATCTGGTGTAACAATCAATCTTGGCATGATGAGCTGTCATCCAGTCCATACCCAAGATGATGTTAATATCTGAGGACTTGAGGGCTACAAGTGATGCCAGAAATACAAGTCTATCAACAAGGATTTCGTTACCATGGCTGATTCTGGTGGTCTGCCATCTAGACCCTGGGGTTTGGATTTCAAGCGGAGTTGGCATATCACAAAATGACATGTCGTGCAAACGAGCATAGCCTTCAGAAATGAAGGAGTGAGATGCTCCAGTATCGAATAGAACTGATGCTGGGTGACAATTGACAAGGAGTGTACCAAGAACGACATCCGGATCATCATGAGCGTCTTTAGCTGAGACGTGATGCACACGTCCACGTTCAGTGGGGGCTGACTTGACATTGATCATCTTGCGTGATGGCTTAACACAGCCAACAGTCTTCTCGGCCTGGGGTGGAGCATAACTAGTCTGAGAGCAGTCACGTGCATAGTGTCCTGGCTTCCCGCATGTGAAGCAAGTCCCTGAGGTTGGACGTGGACCCGCACTGACAAGCGGTCTACCAGTAGGCCTTGGTGAAACTGGGGGAGGCACCACATGGGATGGCCTTGGTGCATATCCAGAAGGAAGAGCGGAGTTTGGAACCCAAATCCGGCGCTTTTGAGAACTAGAACCGGAAGAAGATCCCAAATCACGGGCGTGCTTACGAGACTCCTCGTAAGTGAGCTGAGCTGTCTCTGCATTGATGGCCTTGTTCACAAGAGCTTGGAATGTATCACAATGATGCAGGTGGAGATCACGACGCAACTTGGGGTTGAGACCCTTCCGGAACCTAGCTTGCTTCTTGGCGTCTGTGGACACTTCTTCTGTGGCATAGCGAGCGAGGTTCTCAAACTCTCTACTATAAGCATCAACAGCCATCTTACTTTGGGTGAAACTACAGAACTCTTCTCTCTTGCGATCGATGAGGGCTTAAGGAATGTGATGCTCGCGAAAAGCCTCAGTGAAATCTCTTCAGGTAGGATTCTGGCCAGCTGGAAGCATAGCCTCATAGTTCTGCCACCAAAGACTAGCAGGACCTTCCAAGTGGTATGTGGCATAAGTGACCTTGTCATCTTCAGCTACGCTCGCGGAATGCAGCTTATGAGTGATGCTACGGAGCCAGTCATCTGCATCGAGTGGCTCGATGGAATGATGAAAGGTAGGTGGGTGCAAGCGAATGAAGTCATGAATGGTCGCAGACTTATTGGACCGATGTGCGGTGTTCTCCTCGATGCGTGCCAACAAACGGTTAGACTCACGCTTGTTCCTCTCCATTTCTAGCATGAACTCTGTCAATGAAGGCGGGTCGGGAGGATCCTCATCCCTACTATATCCGTGGTTCTGGCTACGAGCAACAGAACTCCGCTTAACCGATGACATCCTGAGAAACGAAACCAAAGACGGAATCAACATCAACTATAGACTGTAGAATGTAGGACAAGGAATTGGTATCACTCGAACTCCTAGGGAAATTTCGGCAGCATAACGGCAGTAAAATGCTCAGAATGAGACATCCTACTAGAAATGGGGTGGTAACATACTCATCAGCATTACTCAAGGTTCTGAGATCATACTAAACAGGCTACACCGAAAATACTCAAAACTAGGGTATGACTCTGATCAACCAATCCTATGGGACTACGGAGTAGTAACACGTGATCCTGATAGACGGAAGAGAAAGCCTAGTTCCTTAATCCCGTAGGAAAGATAGGACGACTCAGATCAGAAGGCCATGAGGTAAAGGAGTAAAAGGAGCCTTACGTTCTTTCCCACAATCAATTCCCTTACATAACTAAAGAATTTCTAGACTCAACTTCGACCAGTTTGGCTTGGTAATCCTACAGGCAGTCAGGCTCTCATACCAACGCTGTCAGGACCCCGACTCAATGCCACATCGATCTAGCATGTAACACCTCATATCACTTTGCGGCCTCACGCACGGTATCCTCACGGGTGTTGCCTTACCTTTGCCCGGGACCGTTTGCGCCTTTTGGCACACGTATATGACGGTGTCGCTAGCATCCATATGATAAAGAGCCCGGGCTGACATGGCTAGTCGTAAACCCAAAGTGGCACTAACTTACAGGGACAGGCATCCATGACCCAGCATCCAACGTGTCAGTCATCAGCGAGTGAATCCAGGCTGTAGCACTAGGCTAACAGGACTCCGGTGAACCGGGCTGTAGCGGGCTAACAGGACTCCGGTATTCATCGCATGACATTTCCCCGAAGGGACAGACACAGGATCGAAGAAGGACGCATGCTGGCCAGCCTAAGTGTTCTGGAGCAGTAGAAAGCTACCAGGGCTCAGTGGAAGCACTAGGAGACATTTCCCGGTAAGAGAGACTACTAAGGATAAACAACTAGATAGTCAGATCCCACAAATAGCAATACACATTACACGTACGCATAACATGCAAGTATGTGCTGTACAACATGGCATCACAGCATAACTCAACAACTCATATAGATAAAGGCTTAGAAGAGCCATCATAGCATTTATTACAAACAGGGGTCACATGACCCAACATTCAGAGCAATCAAGCAACAAACGGAAGCATTACATGTCTGAGTACAGACATCTATAAATGAAAAAGGCTGAAAGCCTGACTATCTACAATGTTCGATCAAGATCGTAGCTGAGGTACAAGCTACTCGTCGAAGTCCACAGAACACTATTAAGACCGAAGTCTCCGCTGCAAAAAGATAAATAAAGCAACATGAGTACAAAGGTACTCAGCAAGACTTACATCAGATCCTATCATACATGCATTTGTATCAAGAGGGTAATGTGGGGTTTAGTTGCAGCAAGCCAGCTTTGACTCTGTGGCTATCCTGTTCTACGACTACCAGAAACTCTTGAGGTGAGACAACGTACACGAGTCTACTAATCACCACACAATACACTACTATGGATTCATCCCCGTCTCCCTACGAGAAGGCCATCCATAGCACTCACACTTGTCTTGAGCATTTTATTGTATCCACTTCAAGTTGTCTATGTACCATGTAAGCATCCAAGAAGTCCATAACCGCGGACCCGGCTATTCGAATAGATCATGTTAACCCTGCAGGGGTGTACTTCTTCACACACGCTCTCACCACTTACCACCATGTACACGTCATGTATCTCGGCAACCTTCAAGCGGAAGCCTGGCGAGGGTGTCGGCCACGACCTGACTAACCACACAAGACTCTAGCCTAGGTTTATCGCCTATTCGGGTTCCATTCGCAAGGAGATCCGGCCGGGGTGTCGCTCACGGCCCCAAATGATGTGTGCAGGGTTCCCGAGCCCACCATCCGGGTGCCACTCGGTACACCAGGCCACGTGTGCCTAGTCTGTCCCAAGCCCACCCTGCCGGGTGCCACTTGGTAGAAAAATAGCACTACCTACAAACACCAGAAACTAGTTGCGACTCCTGGACAGAGATCAAGTCGGTTAATAAGTCGAGAGGGCTTGGAGCGCCCGGAGCCCAATGTGTGGTAGTATCGAGTCATTGGACAACATACATAGAACTCGGTGCTTAAGGACGGTTCCAGTGAGACAACACACCATGTACTCCTACATGGCCTCTCACCGCTACCTTTACCAAATCGTGTTCACACACTTCACTCTCAACATCGGAACATATCATAACACTCCAATTCATTCCCAATGAATCAGACCTGACACAACTCTAAGCAATAGCAGGCATAGCATGGTAGGAACACAACATGGCTCAATCAACTCCTACACATGCTAGTGGGTTTCAACTATTTACTGTGGCAATGACAGGTCATGCAGAGGAATGGGTTCAACTACCGCAGCACAAAGTAGCAGATGAATCATTGTTGTCCTAATGCAATAACTGAGAGCAGGAGCGAGAGAGTAGGATTGTATCGGAATGAACAAGGGGGTTTGCTTGCCTGGTAAATCAACAAGGGAGGCACTGCTTCACAGACAGGTACTCTGGAACGTCTCCGGAGCAAGACCTATCGAGAAGGAACAGTGTCGGCAATCAATAAACAAACATATGCAACAATATGATGCATGAACATGGCATGAAGATGTGATGTTGTTTGAGCTAATGCAACTAGTGCTCATTTGGTTTGAAGTCCATTTGAACCATAAGCTCAAATGCATCTCGAAAGTAAGCTCTTATATATGCCATAATGTGTTTTCTCATATTCTGCATGTATAAGTTGGTTTGTCATGCATGAAACTAGTACAGATGGATAGATTACATTTTTCTGATAATTTTTCATATATAAATTATTTCAATCTGAGCTACGGTTGAATTTCTATGAATTTTTGAAGTTTAAATTATTTTTTGGAATTTCCTGAATTAAAATAATTCCAGAAAATATATATTGCGCCAGCATGACGTCAGCACGACGTCAGCAGTCAACTGTGGCTGACTGGGGTCAAACCTGACGTGTGGGGTCCACACGTCAGTGTCACAGTTAGTTAACAGGGGGTTAATTGCTTAATTAAAAGGATTAAGGCCGGGGCCCACTGTCAGTGAGACAACTAATTAACTGAGTTAATTAGCGCTAACTAAACTAATACCTAAACTAAACAGGGGCATGGCCCACGCGTCAATGACCCTGGGGGGGTCAAACCCCAGGTCAAACAAGTCAAACCCGCCGGCGGTTAGTCGCCGGCGAGGTCCGCGGCGTACTTGTGCCCCGGGTTTCCTTTGTGGTGCTCCAAATGGCGTGCGGCTAGGCGCGTTGGAGAGCCAGCTTGATGGCGCGTCGGGCGGTGGCCGTGGCTGGGCCTGGGGTGGCCGGAGTCGACGGCGGCGAGCTCGGCTGCGGCTGCCGGAGTTCGGGATAGCGCGGGCGTGGGGCTGCAGCTCGCGTTCGAGCGAACGGAGAGAACATGCGGTAGCTACGAGGCAGCAGGAGCACGTCGGAGCTACTACGCGAGGCGGAGGTGCTCGTGGGCACGGAGCTCGCCGGCCATGGCGGACGGCGGCTTCGGGCGCTCGCGGGGCAGCGGCTACAGGGCACGCGCGAGAGAGAGAGGTGAGGGGAAAGGAAGAGGGGCTCACGGCGGACTCGCAGAGCAGGACAGTGTGCTCGGGGACGTCCTGCGTGCGGCGAATCGACGGCGATGGCGATCTGCGGCGGCCGGAGGTGATGAAGGCGACGGCGACGGCTCCACGGGGCATCCGGCGTCTTGTGGCTTGATGGAGAGGACGAGGGAGTTGTGGCGGAGCTTTTGCGCGTGTCGGAGAGGCGAGGGGGAGGCGGTGGCTACGGCTACGGTGGACGGCGGCGATGAGCTCCACTCGGCTGCGCGCGAGAGAGAGCAGAGGAGAGGACGAGGGCGAGGGAGAGTGCGAGAGAGGTCGGGGTAGCTGCATGGCGTCTCTGGGGCATCCAGACGAGGAGGGGAGAGGGCAGGCAGGCAGAGAGGCTGGTGGCGTGGCGCGGCGGAGCACGCGTGCGTCGGCCACGCGCCCGTCCTCCTGTCGGGGAGGAAGACGACAAAGGAGGGCCAGTGGGCTGGGCCGGCGCTGGCTGCTGGGCCGGCCAGGACGCACAGGAGCTGGGCCGCAGGTAAGTTTCTCCTCTTTATTTCTTTTTCTATTTTTCTGACATATGTTTTGATTTAGTAATAATACTAAATCAATTTATTACCTTATGCCAATTTTTGCAGGAGCTAACTATATTATTCCAGAGCTCCTTTATAAATGGCATAATTTTTGGACAATATTATATATATATATAACAATATATGTCCAAGGCAAATAATTATCGGATTAATCCAAATGGCCAAAATTAAATATCCATGAGCTCCTAAAATATTTGTTTGAATTTTACCTCTGACCAATATTTTCAGAGAGCAACATGAACATTTCCTTGGACCTTTTTGGAACAATTTTTATTTGGGTCATTTTCAGAGATGATTCTGAGGGTTCCACCAATCCTCATTTCAAATTTAAATGGAATATAAACATGATGCGCAAATGACTAGCTAGTCTAGGTCATACAAGACTAGGGATGTGACAACTCGCCCCCACTTGGAAGAATCTCGTCCCGAGATTCAGGGGTCGACGGAAATAAAGCGGGGTACTCCAGTCGAAGACGATCTTCTCACTCCCAAGTAGCTTCTCTCTCGGAATGATGAGACCACTGAACCTTGAGAAACTTGATGTTCTGACGTCGGGTAACACGCTCTGCTTGATCAAGAATGCGAACCGGATACTCTCGGTATGTGAGGTTATCTTGGAGATCAAGCGTTTCGTGGTCCACTCCGCGGATAGGATCCGAGAAGCAACGCCTGAGTTGAGAGACGTGGAAGACATCATGAACTTGAGAAAGATGTGGGGTAGTTCCAACTGGTAGGCAACCTCTCCTCGTTTAGCGAGAATGCGAAAGGGACCAATGTAACGAGGAGCCAACTTGCCCTTGATACCGAAACAATGGGTACCCTTCAAAGGAGTAACCCGAAGGTAAGCTTGGTCGCCAATTTCATAAGTCATATCCTTATGATGACGATCGTACTGGCTCTTTTGACGAGATTGGGCTGTTTTCAAATTCTCACGAATGATGCGAACTTGCTCTTCTGCCTCCTGGATCATGTCCGGTCCAAAGAATTGTCTTTCACCGGTTTCTGACCAGTTCAAAGGTGTTCGACATCTTCGTCCATAGAGAACTTCAAAAGGAGCTTTCTTGAGACTGGATTGGTAGCTATTGTTATAAGCAAACTCGGCGAAAGGAAGGCATTTCTCCCAATCCATACCGAATGAGATAACGCAAGCTCTAAGCATGTCTTCGAGAATTTGATTGACCCGTTCCACCTGACCACTCGACTGAGGGTGGAAAGCGGTACTAAAGGAAAGATGGGTTCCCATGGCAGTTTGGAAACTCTCCCAGAAATGAGAAGTGAAAAGACTGCCACGGTCTGAATTGATCTCTAGTGGAACACCATGAAGTGACACTATTCGAGAAATGTATAAGTCAGCAAGCTGACAAGCAGTGATACTCTCTCGAACAGGAAGGAAGTGAGCCACTTTGGAAAGACGATCAATGACTACGAAGATAGCATTATTCCCTCTCTTGGTCCTGGGAAAGCCGGTGATGAAGTCCATACCAACTTTATCCCATTTCCATTCAGGAATAGCTAAAGGTTGAAGGGTGCCAGCAGGTCTTTGATGCTCTGCCTTAACGCGATGACAAACATCACATTTAGCAATGAACTCAGCGATTTCTCTCATCATCCTAGTCCACCAGAACCTCTGGCGTAGGTCCTGATACATCTTAGTGCTACCGGGATGAATCGTGAGAGGAGATTCATGCGCCTCCTTAAGAATCAACTGCCGAAGATGTTGCTTCTTGGGGACCACCAGGCGGTTCCCAAAGAAGACAACACCTCGATCATCCATAGAGAAACATCCACCAACTCCCTTCTTAATGTTTCTCTTAATGCGGATAACACCCCTATCAAACTTCTTGTCAGAGATGATCTGATCCTCAAGGGTAGGTTTCGCCACCAAGGTAGAAAGGAATCCATGAGAAGCCATGTGAAGGTTAATCTTACAGAATTCCTCATGGAGAAGTGGTTGGCCTTGCTGCAACATGAGATTGTTGCAATAGGATTTACGGCTTAGAGCATCAGCCATGACATTGGCTTTGCCTGGGGTGTAGGTAATCCCTAGATCATAATCTGTGATTAACTCCAACCAACGTCTTTGCCTAAGGTTCAGATCCGGTTGGGTGAAGATATACTTGAGACTCTGGTGATCGGTGTAGATCTCGCAACGTTTACCAAGAAGGTAATGTCGCCAGGTCTTGAGTGCATAGACTACGGCTGCAAGCTCTAGATCATGTGTAGGATAATTATCCTCATGTGGATGCAACTGTCGAGATGCATAGGCAATCACATGACGATCCTGCATAAGAATGCAACCTAGTCCCTATCGTGAGGCGTCACAATAGATAACAAAGTCTTTAGTGAAATCCGGTGGCACAAGTATGGGAGCAGAAGTCAGTCGCCTTTTCAGTTCCTGAAAACTGTATTCACACTGTGGGGACCACTCAAACTATTTATCTTTCTTGAGAAGTTCTGTGAGGGGTTTGGCTACTTTGGAGAAGTTTTCAACAAAGCGGCGACAATAGCTGGCTAGACCAAGGAAACTCCTAACTTGTTTAACGGTTTCAGGTGGAGTCCAATCGAGAACGGCCTTAACTCTCTCGGGATTGACAGCAATGCCCTTACCAGAGATTACGTGGCCTAGGTAGGTCACTTCTGGCAACCAAAATTCACACTTGGAGAACTTGGCATAAAGGCGGTGCTCTCTGAGTTTTTCTAACACAAGTCTAAGATGTTCGGCATGCTCTTCCTCGTTCTTCGAGTAAATAAGAATATCATCGAGGTAAACCACGACGAACTTATCTAAGTACTCCATGAAGATCGAGTTCATCAAGCGGGAGAATGTGGCTGGGGCGTTGGATAGGCCAAAGGACATAACGGTGTACTCGTACTGGCCATAACGAGTGACAAAGGCCGTCTTGGGGATGTCCCCATTTCTGATTTTGATTTGGTGGTATCCTAACCTCAGATGCATCTTGGAGAAGACTGAGGATCCAGCGAGCTGATCATACAGGTCGTTGATCCTGGGGAGCGAATACTTGTTCTTTATCGTGACCAAATTAACCGGACGATAATCTACAACCATCCGGTCCGTACCATCCTTCTTCTTGACGAAGAGGACGGGGCAAGCCCAAGGAGAAGAACTAGGATGGATGAAACCTTTTTGCAAGGACTCGTCAAGTTGTTTCTTAAGCTCGGCTAGTTCTAAGGGTGCCCTTGTAAGGTCTCCTGGAGATTGGAGCTGTTCCTGGGATAAGATCTATGACGAACTCTACATCTCTGTCAGGCGGAACACCTGGCAGTTCCTCTGGAAAGACATCCGGAAAGTCACGGACTACCGGGATATCTTCAAGGTCTGGAAGAGGGCTGGCATTAAGAGAATAGAGCTGGCACTTTGCAAATCGAGTGGAGACGGTGACTATCTTGCCAGATGGGTGTGTAAGCTGAACAGATCTGGTGTAACAATCAATCTTGGCATGATGAGCTATCATCCAGTCCATACCCAAGATGATGTTAATATCTGAGGACTTGAGGGCTACAAGTGATGCCAGAAATACAAGTCTATCAACAAGGATTTCGTTACCATGGCTGATTCTGGTGGTCTGCCATCTAGACCCTGGGGTTTGGATTTCAAGCGGAGTTGGCATATCACAAAATGACATGTCGTGCAAACGAGCATAGCCTTCAGAAATGAAGGAGTGAGATGCTCCAGTATCGAATAGAACTGATGCTGGGTGACAATTGACAAGGAGTGTACCAAGAACGACATCCGGATCATCATGAGCGTCTTTAGCTGAGACATGATGCACACGTCCACGTTCAGTGGGGGCTGACTTGACATTGATCATCTTGCGTGATGGCTTAACACAGCCAACAGTCTTCTCGGCCTGGGGTGGAGCATAACTAGTCTGAGAGCAGTCACGTGCATAGTGTCCTGGCTTCCCGCATGTGAAGCAAGTCCCTGAGGTTGGACGTGGACCCGCACTGACAAGCGGTCTACCAGTAGGCCTGGGTGAAACTGGGGGAGGCACAACATGGGATGGCCTCGGTGCATATCCGGAAGGAAGAGCGGAGTTTGGAACCCAAATCCGACGCTTTTGAGAACTAGAACCGGAAGAAGATCCCAAATCACGGGCGTGCTTACGAGACTCCTCGTAAGTGAGCTGAGCTGTCTCTGCATTGATGGCCTTGTTCACAAGAGCTTGGAATGTATCACAATGATGCAGGTGGAGATCACGACGCAACTTGGGGTTGAGACCCTTCCGGAACCTAGCTTGCTTCTTGGCGTCTGTGGACACTTCTTCTGTGGCATAGCGAGCGAGGTTCTCAAACTCTCTACTATAAGCATCAACAACCATCTTACTCTGGGTGAAACTATAGAACTCTTCTCTCTTGCGATCGATGAGGGCTTCAGGAATGTGATGCTCGCGAAAGGCCTCAGTGAAATCTCTCCAGGTAGGATTCTGGCCAGCTGGAAGCATAGCCTCATAGTTCTGCCACCAAAGACTAGCAGGACCTTCCAGGTGGTATGTGGCATAAGTGACCTTGTCATCTTCAGCTACGCTCGCGGAATGCAGCTTATGAGTGATGCTACGGAGCCAGTCATCTGCATCGAGTGGCTCGATGGAATGATGAAAGGTAGGTGGGTGCAAGCGAATGAAGTCATGAATGGTCGCAGACTTATTGGACCGATGTGCGGTGTTCTCCTTGATGCGTGCCAACAAACGGTTAGACTCACGCTTGTTCCTCTCCATTTCTAGCATGAACTCTGTCAATGAAGGCGGGTCGGGAGGATCCTCATCCCTACTATATCCGTGGTTCTGGCTACGAGCAACAGAACTCCGCTTAACCGATGACATCCTGAGAAACGAAACCAAAGACGGAATCAACATCAACTATAGACTGTAGAATGTAGGACAAGGAATTGGTATCACTCGAACTCCTAGGGAAATTTCGGCAGCATAACGGCAGTAAAATGCTCAGAATGAGACATCCTACTAGAAATGGGGTGGTAACATACTCATCAGCATTACTCAAGGTTCTGAGATCATAATAAACAGGCTACACCGAAAATACTCAAAACTAGGGTATGACTCTGATCAACCAATCCTATGGGACTACGGAGTAGTAACACGTGATCCTGATAGACGGAAGAGAAAGCCTAGTTCCTTAACCCCGTAGGAAAGATAGGACGACTCAGATCAGAAGGCCATGAGGTAAAGGAGTAAAAGGAGCCTTACGTTCTTCCCCACAATCAATTCCCTTACATAACTAAAGAATTTCTAGACTCAACTTCGACCAGTTTGGCTTGGTAATCCTACAGGCAGTCAGGCTCTGATACCAACGCTGTCAGGACCCCGACTCAATGCCACATCGATCTAGCATGTAACACCTCATATCACTTTGCGGCCTCACGCACGGTATCCCCACAGGTGTTGCCTTACCTTTGCCCGGGACCGTTTGCGCCTTTTGGCACACGTATATGACGGTGTCGCTAGCATCCATATGATAAAGAGCCTGGGCTGACATGGCTAGTCGTAAACCCAAAGTGGCACTAACTTACAGGGACAGGGATCCATGACCCAGCATCCAACGTGTCAGTCATCATCGAGTGAATCCAGGCTGTAGCACTAGGCTAACAGGACTCCGGTGAACCGGGCTGTAGCGGGCTAACAGGACTCCGGTATTCATCGCATGACATTTCCCCGAAGGGACAGACACAGGATCGAAGAAGGACGCATGCTGGCCAGCCTAAGTGTTCTGGAGCAGTAGCAAGCTACCAGGGCTCAGTGGAAGCACTAGGAGACATTTCCCGGTAAGAGAGACTACTAAGGATAAACAACTAGATAGTCAGATCCCACACATAGCAATACACATTACACGTACGCATAACATGCAAGTATGTGCTGTACAACATGGCATCACAGCATAACTCAACAACTCATATAGATAAAGGCTTAGAAGAGCCATCATAGCATTTATTACAAACAGGGGTCACATGACCCAACATTCAGAGCAATCAAGCAACAAACGGAAGCATTACATGTCTGAGTACAGACATCTATAAATGAAAAGGCTGAAAGCCTGACTATCTACAATGCTCGATCAAGATCGTAGCTGAGGTACAAGCTACTCGTCGAAGTCCACGAGAACACTATTAAGACCGAAGTCTCCGCTGCAAAAAGATAAATAAAGCAACATGAGTACAAAGGTACTCAGCAAGACTTACATCAGATCCTATCATACATGCATTTGTATCAAGAGGGTAATGTGGGGTTTAGTTGCAGCAAGCCAGCTTTGACTCTGTGGCTATCCTGTTCTACGACTACCAGAAACTCTTGAGGTGAGACAACGTACACGAGTCTACTAATCACCACACAATACACTACTATGGGTTCATCCCCGTCTCCCTACGAGAAGGCCATCCATAGCACTCACACTTGTCTTGAGCATTTTATAGTATCCACTTCAAGTTGTCTATGTACCATGTAAGCATCCAAGAAGTCCATAACCGCGGACCCGGCTATTCGAATAGATCATGTTAACCCTGCAGGGGTGTACTTCTTCACACACGCTCTCACCACTTACCGCCATGTACACGTCATGTATCTCGGCAACCTTCAAGCGGAAGCCTGGCGAGGGTGTCGGCCACGACCTGACTAACCACACAAGACTCTAGCCCAGGTTTATCGCCTATTCGGGTTCCATTCGCAAGGAGATCCGGCCGGGGTGTCGCTCACGGCCCCAAATGATGTGTGCAGGGTTCCCGAGCCCACCATCCGGGTGCCACTCGGTACACCAGGCCACGTGTGCCTAGTCTGTCCCAAGCCCACCCTACCGGGTGCCACTTGGTAGAAAAATAGCACTACCTACAAACACCAGAAACTAGTTGCGACTCCTGGACAGAGATCAAGTCGGTTAATAAGTCGAGAGGGCTTGGAGCGCCCGGAGCCCAATGTGTGGTAGTATCGAGTCATTGGACAACATAGTTAGAACTCGGTGCTTAAGGACGGTTCCAGTGAGACAACCCACCATGTACTCCTACATGGCCTCTCACCGCTACCTTTACTAAATCGTGTTCACACACTTCACTCTCAACATCGGAACATATCATAACACTCCAATTCATTCCCAATGAATCAGACCTGACACACCTCTAAGCAATAGCAGGCATAGCATGGTAGGAACACAACATGGCTCAATGAACTCCTACACATGCTAGTGGGTTTCAACTATTTACTGTGGCAATGACAGGTCATGCAGAGGAATGGGTTCAACTACCGCAGCACAAAGTAGCAGATGAATCATTGTTGTTTGAGCTAATGCAACTAGTACTCATTTGGTTTGAAGTCCATTTGAACCATAAGCTCAAATGCATCTCCAAAGTAAGCTCTTATATATGCCATAATGTGTTTTCTCATATTCATCATGTATAAGTTGGTTTGTCATGCATGAAACTCGTACAGATGGATAGATTACATTTTTCTGATAATTTTTCATATATAAATTATTTCAATCTGAGCTACGGTTGAATTTCTATGAATTTTTGAAGTTTAAATTATTTTCTGGAATTTCCTGAATTAAAATAATTCCAGAAAATATATATTGCGCCAGCATGATGTCAGCACGACGTCAGCAGTCAACTGTGGCTGACTGGGGTCAAACCTGACGTGTGGGGTCCACACGTCAGTGTCATAGTTAGTTAACAGGGGGTTAATTGCTTAATTGAAAGGATTAAGGCCGGGGCCCACTGTCAGTGAGACAACTAATTAACTGAGTTAATTAGCGCTAACTAAACTAATACCTAAACTAAACAGGGGCATGGCCCACGCGTCAGTGACCCTGGGGGGGTCAAACCCCAGGTCAAACAAGTCAAACCCGCCGGCGGTTAGTCGCCGGCGAGGTCCGCGGCGTACTTGTGCCCCGGGTTTCCTCTGTGGTGCTCCAAATGGCGCGCGGCTAGGCGCGTTGGAGAGCTAGCTCGATGGCGCATCGGGCGGTGGCCGTGGCTGGGCCTGGGCTGGCCGGAGTCGACGGCGGCGAGCTCGGCTGCGGCTGCCGGAGTTCGGGATAGCGCGGGCGTGGGGCTGCTGCTCGCGTTCGAGCGAACGGAGAGCACAGGCGGTAGCTACGAGGCAGCAGGAGCATGTCAGAGCTACTACGCGAGGCGGAGGTGCTCGGGGGCACGGAGCTCGCCGGCCATGGCGGACGGCGGCTTCGGGCGCTCGCGGGGCAGCGGCTACAGGGCACGCGCGAGAGAGAGAGGTGAGGGGAAAGGAAGAGGGGCTCACGGCGGACTCGCAGAGCAGGACAGTGTGCTCGGGGACGTCCTGCGTGCGGCGAATCGACGGCGATGGCGATCTGCGGCGGCTGGAGGTGATGAAGGCGACGGCGACGGCTCCACGGGGCGTCCGGCGTCTTGTGGCTTGATGGAGAGGACGAGGGAGTCGTGGCGGAGCTTTTGCGCGTGTCGGAGAGGCGAGGGGGAGGCGGTGGCTACGGCTATGGTGGACGGCGGCGATGAGCTCCACTCGGCTGCGCGCGAGAGAGACCAGAGGAGAGGACGAGGGCGAGGGAGAGTGCGAGAGAGGTCGGGGTAGCTGCATGGCGTCTCTGGGGCATCCAGACGAGGAGGGGAGAGGGCAGGCAGGCAGAGAGGCTGGTGGCGTGGCGCGGTGGAGCACGCGCGCGTCGGCCACGCGCCCGTCCTCCTGTCGGGGAGGAAGACGACAGAGGAGGGCCAGTGGGCTGGGCCGGCGCTGGCTGCTGGGCCGGCCAGGCCGCACAGGAGCTGGGCCGCAGGTAAGTTTCTCCTCTTTATTTCTTTTTCTATTTTTCTGACATATGTTTTGATTTAGTAATAATACTAAATCAATTTATTACCTTATGCCAATTTTTGCAGGAGCTAACTATATTATTCCAGAGCTCCTTTATAAATGGCATAATTTTTGGACAATATTTTATATATATATAACAATATATGTCCAAGGCAAATAATTATCGAATTAATCCAAATGGCCAAAATTAAATATCCATGAGCTCCTAAAATATTTCTTTGAATTTTACCTCTGACCAATATTTTCAGAGAGCAACATGGACATTTCCTTGGACCTTTTTGGAACAATTTTTATTTGGGTCATTTTCAGAGATGATTCTGAGGGTTCCACCAATCCTCATTTCAAATATAAATGGAATATAAACATGATGCACAAATGACTAGCTAGTCTAGGTCATACAAGACTAGGGATGTGACAAATGGAATACGTAATGAAAAAACATGGCCTGAGATAATTCACATATATGATGCCTGGCTCCATGGCAGTGCATAATTCACATATATGATAACTGGCTGAAGAACATGGCATTGCATAATTCACATATCTGATATAGAAAGCAAACATGAGGCAATCACACAAAGCATGTCTAATCTAAGCAGATGGCATGGCAATGCAAGACACCATATGCATGATATGAGCAATATAACCCAGCCAAGTTAGAGCATGCACCTCGGGGGGGGGGGAATACGACTAGTCATCTCTCTTTGAATCCTCCTCTGAGGAGCTATCTGTAACCACCAAGAAATCTGCATCGACACGTAGCACCGACTGCTCAGAAGACCTTGTTTTCACTCCAGATTTTCACATGACCGACTCAAATGGCTGATGCACAGGAAGAGCAGATGAATGTATAAACATTGTTGACAAATGGAATACATTATGGAAACAATATGGCACGATACAATTCACATATACGATGACTGGCTATACATGATGGCATTGCATGATTCACGTATATGATGCCTGGCTAAAGAAGATGGCATTGCATAATTCCCATATACGCCCATCCGTTCCTAAATATTTGTCTTTTTAGAGATTTCAAATGGACTACCACATACGGATGTATATAGACACATTTTAGAGTGTAGATTCACTCATTTTGTTCCGTATGTAGTCACTTGTTGAAATATCTAAAAAGACAAATATTTAGGAATGGTGGGAGTATGATATAGAAACCAAACAGGTGGCATTCACACAAATAAAATCCAAACTATGCTGATGACATATAAGATGTATAATGTAAGCAATGCAAGGCGCCATATGCATGATATGACCAACATCAGCATGCCAGGTTAGAGCAAACACCTCAGGTGGTAAACAGGCGTGGTCGGCTCCTTCTGAATCTCCATCTGAACAGTTATCTTCCTCTGGAATACAATCTGGAAATGCAGGAGGGGGGGGCACTTCGCCCACCATGCAGCGGCATCTGCATGACATTATATTCGCACGCAACAGTCTTCTCTTTTTTCTACATGTTCAGTACGATTGTGTACAATATCTGACATGCATAATAAAAAATAGTTAGATTTTGTAAGGCCTAAGGGGTGCATGCAAAAATCAAGACTGATGGTAGCAAATGAGTGGATGGATCCAAAACTAATGATAGCTGGTAGATTATAGCTTCAATTTAAAAAGATAGACAATGGATCATCTATTGTTTGTTGCCCACCCAACATGAACCACATAGAAGACCCAGATGAACCAGATAGTAGACAGATACTATTCGTTGCTGGCTCGATATGAGACCCATGGGCAATTCAAAACTCAAGATTGAACGGTAAAGTAGCAGGTAATAATAACCGATGTATAACGTAAGCAAACACGAAAGACTGCGACCTCTGTTCCGGAACTGTGTAGTCCTCAGGTTCATCTGCTCAGTCGATGATGGTAATGCAGTTGGCGTGGCTGTCGGCAATGGGGAAGATGATCTGAGGTGGCGAAAGGAAGTCTGCAGGGGGGATCTCTGCTACAGTGAATGCTTCTGTCGATGGTGCACCTCAGGTGGGGTGGATGACGGCACGGCAGGAGCAAGACATAACACACAGAGTTTTCTTTGACGCCTATCTGAAAATGAAGTAAATCTATAAGGGCTCCTTAGAATTGGAGGATTCTATAAACGCGGGGACAGGAAAAATACAGGAATAGGATAGGAATGCACGTGCAAAACAGAGCATTTGGAAACATAGGATTTCAGTCAACGTGGGTGTTTGGCTCACATGAATTGGAAGAACAAAGGAATGGAGAAACAAAGTGATGCGACGAGTGTACAACCTCTTTGGCATAGCCTTGTGGACCTCAGCATCATTGGGTTGGACGTGGAGGATGGTGATGATGTTGGTGTGACTGTCGGAGGAGGGGAAGAAGATCCAAGGCCTCTGGAAACGGCGCCGAGGGTACTGCTCCACTGTGATGGACGGTTCCGTCGTTGGAGCAGCTCCGCTAAGGTGTACGGCGACGAGGCTGAAGCATGACAAGACAGACAACGTTAATCTGAAGTGGGACCCTAATATCATCTGCAATAGATGATGTAAAATACATCACCAAAAAGTGTTAGATGTAAAACGCATCAGCCGCGCCATGGCTGCTCCGACAGATGTTGTAAGTACTGTTCACTCTGAAATTAACTGAAGAAAATGAACTTCACAGTCAAAACTGAAATTTACTGTCGAAACTGATTAAACTAGTAACAGAGCATTGCAATAGATGTTTAGGGCGTTCGAGCACTAGTAGCAGAGAAGTAGTGATCTAAATCAGCAGACACTCAAGCAGGGAACGCACTAGCAGAGAGCAAGTCATGCAGTAGCACCGCGAGCGAGTGCTAAAGCAGCAACTCCTTTAGCTGTCGGAGGTCATGCAGTAGCAGCAGCAGCGCAAGCGAGAGCAAGAGCAGAGCAGCAGCACGAACGAAAGTAGGAGCAGTGCAGCAGCGCGACCGACAACAAGAACAGAGCTGCAGCGCGAGCGAGAGCCGGAGCAGCTGCAGCTAGTGCCGTAGTGGAAGTCGCTGCCGAGGAAGCAACGACATGGGGGAGAGATGCCATGGATGATGTGGCCGGCGACGGTTCCGTCGATGGAGACACGCCATGTATGCTCGGTATCGAGCACCAGCAGCCCCGTGAGATCGAATAAAAGATAAAATGCAGCAGTGAGTGCAGAACCTCCATGGTGGCGCCGAGTTGGCCTCGGCTTCATCGGAGGAATTGGTGAGGGTGTTGCGGTTCCGGTGGGGCAGGTCAAGACGGCGCTGTGGGGATTGAGGTGGCACGATCGACGAGGCGAATGTTGGGGCAGCTCCTTGGACGTGGAGGACGGGGCGGCTGATCCGGCGGGACGACGAGATCGACAACGGATCCTCATCTGGTGCGGTGGATGAGGGACGACGAGCTGTTCCGGTGGACGACGTAGTCGGGGAAGAGTCTCCGGCTGGGCGGCGATCGGGAGGCCGATGGAGGAGCGTGGGGTTTCGCGGGTTTTCGCGGCCTCGGTGTACGAATGGGGGGCGAAGGGTGAGGGGTGAGCCAAGCTGCTTAAGGACGCGCTTGTCCGAAATTTAGGGTAAGTTACCAGCATACCCCCACCGGTTTTGACATCGCGACGTTGAACTTCATTTCCGGTTGAGGGGTAGAAGGGGGATTTCGCGTGTCTAGGCTACGGGAGCGATTTCGTATGAGGAGGGAGTTCTCGCGCGCATCCAAATTTCGGGATAACAAGGCGTGGCACGGGTTGAAGAAGCGGGAGTTTCAAAGCAGGTGAGACAAAAGATACTCGAGCTTGAAAATTTCAGGATAACAAGGTGCGGATTCCTTGTTCGGCAGAACAAACTTAACGTGTAAAAAAACAATTCATACAAGACACAAGAGAGTCATGTCCCCTTTTACTATATTGCTATAGATGCCATTGAAAAAACTACAAGAAAAATGTAAAAAAATCGGGAGAACAAGATTACCCTGCACAGTACCAAATCGATTCACACTTCCCTCAACAACAACAAAAAACAAATCAATTCCCACCCAAGAAAGAGTAATGTCCCTTTTTATATGATTACAGATGCCATGATCTCGAATTTCAATTTTTGAATCCATGTTATGTTGAATTCGAATATATCGTTAGGTGACCTTGTGGTTTATAATTGATGTAGTCGTACATTTTGATCTTCCATCATATATGAACATTTTACTCCACCATGTGAACATATATATTGTCGTCTACCATATGGACTAAATTTGAATCAATTTTCCTTACTTGAATACGATTGTTGTCAAGTTATACAATAATTTAAATATTATCTTGATAATAAAAAACATACATATAGCAGTAATCATATTTCACTATGAACTACATGTACCATACGCTCTCCAATTCAAATATTTGTATCCATTTTATGTTGAATTCAAATCATAGTACATTATTGGTCTAGGTAGCGAGATGTTTGGGATAATCTAAACCCTGTTTTCATACATATAATTTTTGGCTGAATTGGGACAAGTTTTGGTATAAGCCTCTTGCAAAACCGGAGATTCTCTCAACAAGCCTCGTGGTTTTGAGAGGGAACGTGTCACCTTTGTGTGCGAAACAATATACGCTGCCTCCCCCTGATTTTATTTACAGAGGCAACATAGAACTATATGAGTACCCTGTTAAAATTTGGAATTATTTCGGGTTAATTTGGCATTTTTATACATTAATTGAGTTTTTGGACTTTTAATGTGCATAATCTAAATATGAATTGCATGCACATGCTCCGGTGCACCAAAGTGGGTTGAAAAATCACATGTGTGTCCGTGGTTGAATTTCTAGGTCCCATGGAAGAAATGAGAATGAAATTCAAACATCTAGGCGTCATGACTCGGCCGAGAACATCGAGAAACTTTGATTTTAAATTCATGTAAATCAAACTCGCCTGGAAATCATGAAACTTGGCATGGTGTCATGTCATGGCACTAACATGTTGTGGTAAAAAATTGGACCGATTTGGAAGCTCGTCGTTCTAAGAGGGAACGTGCCACCTTTGAGTGTGAAGCGATATATGCTGCCCCCCTTTAGTTTCTTAACAAAGGCAACATAGAACTACATTAGTGCCCTGTTAAATTTTGTAATTATTTCGGGTTCATTTGTTGTTTTTATACATTAATTGAGTTTCTGGTCATTTAATGTGCATAAGTCAAATTTGAACTACACGCACATGCTCTCGTGCACCAAAGTTGGTTGAAAAATCACATTTGTGTCCTCGGGTGAATTTCTAGGTCCCATGCAAGAAATGAGAATAAAATTAAAACATCTGAGCATCGTGGCTCGGTCGAGAACATTGAGAAACTTGGTTTTAAAATTCTTGTAAATCCAAAACATGTCTGAAAATCATGAAACTTGGCATGGATGTCATGTCATGGTACTACCATGTTGTGGTAAAAAAGATTGGCCAAATAGGAACAAGTTTTGGTATAAGCTTTTGCAAACCGAAGCTTCTCTCAAGAAGGCTCGTGGTTTTGAGAGGGAACGTGCCACCTTTGAGTGCGAAACGATATACATTGTCCCCCTTGAGCTTATTTAAAAAGGCATCATAGAACTACATGAGTGCCCTGTTAAATTTTGGAATTATTTCGGCTTCATTTGGCCTTATTTACACATTAATTGAGTTTTTGGTCATTTAATGTGCATAATTCAAATTTGAACTACAAGCACATGCTCCCGTGCACCAAAGTTGGCTGAAAAATCACATTTGTGTCGTCGGGTGAATTTCTACTCCCTCCTTTCATCTATATAGGTCCTAATGCATTTTTCGAGGCTAACTTTGACCAAACGTTAGAGCAATAATATATGACATGTAACTTACACAAAGCATACCTTCAATTTTGTATGTCAAAGGACCTTCCAATAATATAATTTTCATAGTATACATCTCATGTTCTATTAATCTTGTCAATAGTCAAAGGCTGTCTTGGAAAACACATTAGGCCCTATATAGATGGAAGGAGGGAGTAGGTCCCATGCAAAAAATGAGAATAAAATTCAAACATCTGGGCATCGTGGCTCGGTCGAGAACATTGAGAAACTTGGTTTTAAAATCATGAAACTTGGCATGGTGTCATGTCATGGTAGTACCATGCCGTGGTAAAAACAATTGGCCGAATAGGAACAAATTTTGGTATAAGCTTCTTGCAAATCGGAGCTTCTGTCAAGAAGGCTCGTGGTTCTGGGAGGGAACATGTCACCTTTGTGTGCATAATTCAAATTTGAAATACAAGCACATGTTCCAGTGCACCAAAGTTGGTTGAAAAATCACATGTGTGTCCTCAGGTAAATTTCTAGGTTCCATGCAAGAAATGGGAATGAAATTCAAAATTCTGTGCGTCGTGGCTGGGTTGGAAACATTGAGAAACTTAGTTTCTTAATTCCTGTAAATCCAAAACACGCATGAAATAATGAAACTTGGCTTGGTGCCATGACATGGCACCAACATGCTATGGTAAATTTGCAGTCTGATTTGCGAAGGTGCACACATTAACAATCAACAAAGTCATTTTGGAACAAGTGTTGTCATGTTACAATCGGAAACACATGCATTATTGAAACTGTGGGCGTTCTACTTACTATTACCATTTACGTGCCGCCACACATCCCCATTTTTTATTAGCTAGGAGGCACCGTGCATGGTAGCTATTTGAGTACGAGAGGCGTGCGATCAGACCCCTACGCGTGCTTATCGGGAGGAGAGCCCTTTAACCTCCATCTGCCGTCCACCTCTCTCCCAAGGTCTCCATTAATGGCGCCCAAGCCTCTGTTTAATGGCGTGGCTATATCTCCCTCGACTGAGATTTAAGAGACAAAAAAGAAAATTTGAAAGCACGGATCTTGATGTAAGATCCGACGGACCTATATAGCATCTACTACGACTTATAGCAACACTGATGAATATATAAGGACGATTAATTTTTTTGATCAAAGAAGGGCTTGCCCCTTCCGATTTTCATTACTGAAAACCACCACAATTCACAAGAAGTTCAGCACAACTCCAGCCTAACACGAAGGACTAAAAGCTACCATATTGAAATCGCAAAATCCCAAGAGGCCAACAAAGGCCAAACGTCCGTTCTAGAACCCAACATTTCACAACCGACGACACAATCCACATCCTAAACCGATTACTACATCAAAAGAAACCAGGAAACTAGTCTCCACAGCGAGCGGCGATGAGCTCTTTCGTGCCCTCAAGACGCTGCTTGAGAACATCCACGGATTCCTCCACCAGTCTTTGGTGCTTGTTGCGGAGCATGTCATTCTCGTCCATAAATTTCATCAATAAGGCACTGGTCTGCTCCTGCAAGTCTGCACTTCGGACGATCTTCTCCCTCAGCAGGTTGCGCTCGGCCCGGAGCCTCTCATTGCCCTCCCTTAGTTGTCAGATGATGTCGGTAGCCTGTTCAAACGAGGCTATCATGTGGTCCTGCAACCTCGCCGAGCCGGAGATCTGATCGATCTGGCTATGGACGATCGCATGCATGCACCTGTAACAGTCTTCGCATGCCTGCGAGAAATTTTCCCAGGCCGTCGTGGCGCAGCGGGACATCTCTGCTGCTTCGGCGGCACAGCCGGACCAGCCTGCTGCATCGATGGCGCGGCGGGACCTCCGTGCTGCTTCAGCGGTGCGGCGGGACCTCTGTGCTGCTACTTCCGCGCGGCGGGACATGTCGGCTACTCTCGCAGCGAGGTGGGACATCTCTCGTGCTTCCGCTTCCATGCTCACCTCTCCCTGGTGGCAATCTCTCGACCCAAAACTCACTCTAGCCATGGCAGACGCAAGGGAAAGATGTTGAATGACTTGTTTGTTTTTGTGGATGAGGAGTTGAGGAGGAATAAGCAGTCATCTTGGCATACTAGTATTTATAACCAAGTACTAATACGCTCCTAAGTGGGAAACTGTTTAGGTTCTGATCGGTGTGAATAGGTTTGCAATTCAATATAGCATGGAGTAATTTGGAATGTGACGAGACGCAAGCTCAAAATTTATTGACAGTTCTAGTTTCGAAGTGCGACACTATTCCCGGATGGAGTACTTCTTTTTCTACTCCCTCCTTTCCGGTATTATAGGGCTTATCTCAAAATTTTAGTTTTTGCATTTTATAAATCTCAATTTGGTTGTCCCCAACACATGTTTAGATTCCAAGGTGCATTAAATCATTGCATGCAAGTATTAAGAGAAAATTGACCAATGCATGTACTTTATGCATGCATGCATTGCAATTAATGCATTAAACCTATCTCTCGGGACTTCTCGCACGCACCATCGTGCTACCCACAAAAACTTGTACTCTGAGTTTAGTAGTATGTTATACAGGAAGAGAAGAGGTGCACGCACGCACTCATCCTCTCACACATGCGTCTGTTTTTTTCTCGAAAAGGAGGATGATGACCCCCGGCCTTTGCATCTGGGAGTCACACACGCAAATTATTGAAATATATCGAGTGCAGTGCTTTGATGTGTTGCATCAAATCGTACATCAACGAGAAGTTTGATTATCCTCTCCCTCGCTGACTTAACTGCACCTGCCTTTGGCTGTATGACCGGTTGGCCACACACCTGTAGGGACCACCTGTCATACACGCAAAGGCAGGAGCGTCCCTCCCTCGCCCTTGAGCGTGGTGGCTGGCAAGACTAGGAGAAGCTTTCGCTACACGCTCTCCCTCCCGCACGCGGTGGATATGCAGCATTTCAATCAGTGTCAGATGGCCATAAGCATACTGTAGTACTCCTCAAGTGCAGTAGTATTCCATCATTGTTGGACTTCCCGAAGAGGCGAAGAGCCAAGCGCAGCCCGGATGCTTGTGTGGCAGTTTCATGTGTATAGTAGTCTACGATAGCGTGTACCGTGCATGTAAGCTTAAAATCGTTGGGGTCGGCTCCATGCTATGTGGTCGTCTCGAAGTTTAAAAAAAATTAAAATAGTCTTCTAGCCCTACCCGAAAACTGCCGCGCGTACTGCCCGGGAAAAGCCCCGCCCTCAACTTTTAACTACGTGAAAATAGTTCGAGCTTGTTCGTTCTATATAAATACAATACTTACTGTATGTTTGTTCACCCGTGGGGTTGTTCAATGAATGGAGGGGCGGGGAGCACAAGTGAACAATACTGTAGTACTACTAGTAGTAAGTAGGAGTCGTACAGTAGTCACCTTAAATAGAGAGTTTCTTTTCTTTAATGACACATACATAAATTGAAACGCTTGTTGTGGAGAGAAAAAAGATAATCACTCCACTATATATGGACGCAGGGGCCTGAGCGCTTGCTTTACTAGGGTTACTCTCTTCATTCTCTCATCCTCTCCAGATATAAACAAGACAGCGGTAGCGACATTTTCTCTCTGCTCACCGTGGTCACAGATCCGGTCAAATCCCTTCGGCCGGTCTGTGTAGAGGACTAAAAGGTGCATCATTCACGTGGTCATCGTCGCCGAGGGAGGAAACCCACAGCTGCCGGAGGGGCCCGATCCTCTGCCCGTGTCGTTCTCTCCGACACATGGCCGGCTCGGGAGGTCCTCCAACCCTTCTTCCTCCCTGTTGTATTGTCCGCAGATCCGACCTGCCGCCGCCGACATCCCGGCGACCCTCAGGTATAAGTTCTTTGAAAGCGGCCTTGCTCTACTGCCCCAGCTCCCCACGTGTCTGCATGTGCATCTTTTTCTACTCCCATCAGCTCTTCCAAAGCTACCTAAATTTTTAGTATTATTAGAGGTAAAGCTACTTCATGCATTCGAATCTAGGGCTTTGTTCAAACAACGAAGAAAGGGGGGAAAGTTGTAGCATGAATCTTGGACTTGATTCAAATAGGAAATAATATGGTGAAAGTAGTAGAGATCGGATACCCAACCGGTCTCTTGATTGAAAAGGGAAATAATGGGAAAACAAAATACAAACTGGATAAGGAACCGATCTATTATTGGTTGAAAAAGGATAGAAAGTGGTGGCTGGTGGACAAGTCAACAGAGTATGTCCAGGATTAGATTTGCTGCCATCACATAGTAAAAGGTCTCCAGGATTAGATTTGCTGCCCTCACATAGTAAATGGTCTCAGGATTATATTTGCTGCCCTGACATAGTAAAAGGTCTCCAGGATTAGATTTGCTTCCCTCACATAGTAAAAGGTCTCCAGGATTAGATATGCTGCCCTCACATAGTAAAAGGTCTCCAAGATTAGATTTGCTGCCCTCACATAGTACAATGTCACTCCTGCTGTTTTCTCCAGTATGATAAGTAAGTTGCTCCTTTACGCTGTTGAGTGTCCTGGTGTCCCCACGGTCCCATGCCCTTAAACCAACTCTTTAGCTGCTGTTGATTTATTGTGTCTGGTAAACAAGCAATGCCACCATTAAAGTAATCCAATATTTGAGGAATCTCATTGTTGATCGTAATGCTTCTGGTAACATGAAGCATTGCTGACGTTTTAAAATTTCTTCTGTCCTTGCGTGATTGCCATGAACATTATTAAGATGCTTCTTTTCATTTTGTATATGTTTCGTATATTCTTATTGACCAGCAACTGTTTACTTTCTATATTTTTGTGCAGATAGGGATATCCATTTCACCTTGTTGCTATTGTGACCTTTTGGTGAACTGCACAAAACACTTTTTTGGAATGAGTGTCTTGTGCAGTTCAACTAAAATGTCACGTGGGCAACATCTCTCAATTTTGGTGGAACTGCACAAAATGGTGATTGGAGTTCCCAAAATCTCCGACAAGTTCTACTAGTAATATCGTGCAACATTTTATTAGCCTTTGCAAGATGGAGCCATCACTATCACCACAATGGCACTTTATTTTAGTGGAACTGCACAAAAGGATAAGAAAATTATAGTTGCACCTTACATGAGCCGGACAACCAACGTTAATGTTCCTCAATTTTAGTGCAACTACTAAAGAAGAACCTGCCAGCTCACAAGAGCAAGTACTTCTTGCTAGCTGAATGATTTGCTTCATTTCAGGTGAACTGCAAAAAAATGCGCGTGAATTGAATCATGGAACTCCAGGCAGACCTCATCCAAGTAGAGCTGGAGGTTGAGTTCAAGGAGGCCGCTATTAAAGCGAAATCATGCTCTCCTGTCTCCTTGTTTGTGCTGTGCAAACATGCTGTGCAAACAGGAATACTCAACTACAGATGTTGTGATGGTCAAGAGCATTTGCCAAGTTCTTCAATTGGATGACATGGCTAGCCAAGATGGATTTAATCCCGATATTCACTTTATCAAAAGGCTCTAATGGGTTGGTTTTGAATCTTACAAGCTGGGAATCAGTGAGATGTGTAGGCATCTTTGTTGTACTTATTATTTGGATCTTATTTGTTGGTTCTGAATCTTGCAAGCTAGGAAACATGGCATGATGATGCAGAGGACAACAACCATAACAAACAGTTCAAACTTGGTTGTATTATCTTTGTGAAAGTGCGACAAATGTGCTGATCGTGTGCATCCTGAGAATAATAATTCTAATTGTTGTGCATGTTGATCCTATGGCAC
Organism: Triticum aestivum; assembly: GCF_018294505.1. Lineage (NCBI taxonomy): Eukaryota > Viridiplantae > Streptophyta > Magnoliopsida > Poales > Poaceae > Triticum > Triticum aestivum. The sequence continues at coordinate 89,738,031 of NC_057800.1, forward strand.
TAATAGAACGAGTGAATGCATTGCTTCTTTTAAGTACAAATTTCTATTAAAGCTAATTAAATTTAAGTAAAGTGACCCCTAACTCCTATTATTACAGTACCAATACAGACCCGCTCGTGAACCGACGTGTGGCCGAGGGTGCATCTTCTGCCAGGCATGCAGTGGACGAGGGAGGGGTAGTACCTATTGTCGCCTGTACACACTTAGCTTACTGTTGAATCCAGTTCCCCAAGAGCTGAAAAACGAACTGCTGCCGCCGCCTACACACTCGTTCACTCAAAGAGAATCCAATGGCAATCCGAGGGGTGAGCCTGCTGGATATGGACTTCAACAAGGAGTTCCCCTTTGAGTTCGCCATTCAGTCCTATGGCTGCCCCAAGTTGAATGTGATGTACACCGATGATACGGACTCGGTGAAGCTCTACCTCGCCTCAGTCCTATGGCTGCACCAGGTTCTGGAGCATTCGCCCGTTTCATCGGCAGCGCCGCCTACACCTTCGCTACGGTGGAGAGAAGGAAGAACGCGACGATTTGGCCATCTGGTGCAACAAGCTTGTCGACATCCAGAAGCAATACAAGATCATCAGCAACGGGCAGGAGAAGGACTCCGTGGTTGACCTCGTTGAGACCATCATCGACCCCTGATACGCCAACATGAAAGAATATGTCCTGAACACGTGGGATGTACCTCTGAATCTAGCCTACATAACCTACGCGGCCAAGGACGCATACACATGCTACGACATGTACAGGCAGATCTTGGACATGAGGGTGTGTCTGCTTCCCGTAACCGATGAGTACACGGACAGCCGCAACATCATGATCAAGCGTGCCAGGAAGGTCTAGATGTTGTACTTTATCTGTTTATAAGCACCTTTATCATCTGAGTGTTTCATGCGTTAGCCTATGTGTCGTAATTATCTGTTTTGTCCGAAATATTTCTTTTAAGAACCCATTCACCTGATTTCTTTTTTCGTGGCTATTTGCTTATGTATCTAAACTAGTTCACTTATTCGTAAAAAAACTAGTTCACTCGCCTGCTGTGCTTTGAATCTCCTTCCTCCCAACATATTCCCCTCCTCAGGTGGACCCAGAAGGTCTCTGAATTTTCTCCCACTTTCTTTTTCAATGTAAACTGAGTTTTCTCCCAGTACTTTCCCCTAGAACCAACTCAACTGTCCCGCGTCTAGCCTAAAAAATAATAATACCCCATGTACTATTAACTCATCAAATTAAACTAATATTTTATTTCGTAAGTTGAAAGTTCTTACAAAATAATAACAATAATTGTTTATATATAACTTGGCAAGTTAACTCCTAGTGATTGCGTACATAAGCTTGCAAAGATTTTACTGATGTGCAATCATGTGTTTATGTGTTTAGAACATTTCTCTGTCTAGCCCAACATGATATTTTCACCTAGCCCTGCAAGTCTGCGGATTTCGAGAAAAATGCAAATTGGATTTAAATGGGCTGCATAGATGCTACATCATTGTTTCACCCAGCCCACCAAATGGACTAAAAACACAAATGGACTGACAGCTAGGTCCACAGCCACAACCTAGTTTTTTGTGATTTGCCAACTAAGTCGCTTTGTTAGGCCCATTGGGCTGCAAATCTTTCAAGACGAGGAGAGCTTTCATTCGGCTGGCCGAGAAAATGACCCATCAGTAATGAGAAATGGGCTGTACATTTTTAAAACACATCAAACCGACAATTAGTTTCAAATATCTTTTTTTTCATTTCGAGATTTTAAATTACATTAATTTTTATGCATGGAGAATTTGTTGGATTTTATATTGATATACATTTATTTTTAAAATCAGTTTGAATGCGAGTCAAAATTTCAGGATTAAAAACAGTTCAGACCGCACCGAAATATGCAAAATGTCGTATAATTTTTTAACCATGGCCACAATATGGGTTGTAATGCTAACAAAAAGAATATGGGCTCCAAAAAAAACCTTAAGAATTAGCAAATGGGATGTATGCTGTTTTCCACAGATTTGAGGCTTTCCTAAAAAAGGTTGACGCACAAGTAGTGACTGTTGGATGTCCATTGAACAGCCGTCATGCTTCTTCAATCTCTGCTCTTTCTGCTCCAGCCACTCAAACAAGCGCCGGTGGGAGGACTGCCTGCTCCCTCCTCCCAGCGGCCGGCTGTGCTGCCGCGCAGGCCTCACCACCCCACCGTACTCCCATCACTGGCCTAGCCATCCCTCTACTCACCCACACTTGCTATTATTCTCCGGCGACGGTAGACGAACCAGTAAACCCTCATACAGTCGTACTCCCCTCCGCGTGGGAAACAACTGCCGAGTCTTCCCTGCCTCCATGTCGTTCCCTTCCTAGGCCTCGTCGTCGTCCACCGCCCAGGTGCTCTCGGCGCGGCCTGGTCAACGTGGTCAACGACCGACATGCATCTGAAGTGGACTGTACGTGGAGAGGCCGACAGCTGGGTCCACGGCCGCACGCAAGGAAATGCCTCCTTATTACGCGCAAAATAATGATTCCTCCACCTGACATCAAGGACCCACCGAAAGGGCTTCTGTACTTCGCGAAAAAAACGTTACCGCCGCTGACAGCTTGGACCCACTAGCTATATCTTTGCACGCAAGGAAGTGCCTCCTTATTACGCACAAAAAAATGAATACTCCCCCTGTTAGCTGGGACCCAGTATAGTGGCAGGCTGACTTGTGGGCCTACTAAGTTGACGGGGACGGAGGGCTTTGTCAAGTTAGTGAATATATGCACAATTCTAGCTCCAGTGACCATACGATGTCCATCCAATGGCCATAGTTCTTCTTCAATCTCTGGTCTTCTTGGTCCAGCCGCCCAAAGCAGCGCCGGTCGTGCCGCCTGCTCCTGCCTCCCGTGGCGGGCTGTGCTGCCGTGGAGGCCTCACCGCCCCCATACTACTCCTACCGTTGGCCAGGCCATCCCTCCACTCACCCACACCCCCTGTTATTCTGCGGCGACGGCAGCCTCGCACCGCAGCCGAACGAGTGAACCCACGTACTCCTCTCCGTGCGGGCTTCCACTGCTGCGTCTTCCTCGGCTCCGCGTCGTCCCCTTCTGTCACACCCTAGCTAGTCATGCATTAGAGTGTTGCATCATGTTTACTCTTTCATCAGAAACTTGAAATGGGGATGACAGAACCCCCAGTCCCCTCTGAAACCAACTAGGGTTACTAAAATAATTTTTCAATGAACCTGAAATGCCCTTCTAAAATGCCCATCATTTTTGCCTTGGTTCAGAACCTCTGCCAAAAGTGGTGCACATTTTTCTAGGCCATCCTAGGGTTTTTGAATTAAATCATAACTATTTGAATTTGGGCATTTAAAATTATATAAAATATTTAAATGCTCAAATATCTCCAAACTAAAATGTTTCATGTTGGAAATAATCCAACTATGGACTAGGAGTAGTTTGGTGATTTTTGGAGTTGCCTAGGTATTTTATTTAATTCAACAAAGTTGCAGATATATTAAATAAAACAGAAAACAGAAAAGAAAGGGAGAAAGACTTACCTGTGCGGCCCAGCCAGCTGGCCGGCCCAGCCAGCAACCGACCCAGCCCAGCACTGTAGCTCCCCGTCGTCTTCCTCCCCTCGCCCCGAAGCTGCTGCGTGCTCGCGCGCGCGCGGCCGCGCGGCCACCTCCTGCTTGCCGACGCCCTCCTGGCCGCGTGGACGACGCCCGCAGCCCGTCCCGATTCCCCCTGCTCTCTCTCACTCTCCCCGGCTCTCTCCTTCCTCTCCCTCGCTCTCTCTCCCGCCCGACCGAACACCACCGTCGCCGCCGTTCGCCATAGCCACCGTCTCCGACCACCCCTCGCTCCCCCGACCAGCTCAGGAGCTCCGCCTTGACTCCCTCTTCCCCCCCACCGCTCCACAGCTCCCCGGAAGCCCTGCATCGCCGCCACGTCGCCGTTCCCCTCTTCGGGCTCCGACCACCGTCGCCGTCGAATTCGCCGTCTCCGGCACGTCCCCGAGCCCGCTTCGACGCCCACTGCAACCGCGGTGAGCTCCCGGATCGTTTCCCCCTTTTTCCCTGGTCTCTCCCGACCTCTAGGCCCTAGCTCCACCTCGACCGAGAGCTCCACGCCGCCGGCGATGTCGCCGTCGTGGCCACGGTCACCGTAGCGCCCAACCGAACACACCATCGTGCTCCACACATCACCAGGAGCACGTAGAACGCACCAACGCCTCCCCAAACCCCCTGCAACACTGATCCCGACCGCACCCGAACCCCGGCGGCCGCAGCCGAGCTCGCCGCCGTCAACTCCGGCCACCCCGACCCCAACGGGCTCCGCCAAGAGCTGCGGGTTGTCCTCAGCTCCACTCCGGTGGCCTCCGCGGTCCATTTGGTGGCCGAAATGACCAAAACCACTCTCGCCGCCGCGCTAATGGTCGCCGCCGGCCAGAACTCCGGCGGGCTGACGTGGCTTAGTTAATTAGTCACTAACCCCCCCACCTACTGACGCTGACAAGTGGGCCCAGGGCCTAGTCAAAGCTAACCAGCCCGGGTCAACGCGGGATTAGCCCCTGTGTCACTGACGTGTGGACCCCACACGTCAGGTTTGACCCGAGCCAGCCCTGTTGACCTGCTGATGCCACTGTGACGTCAGGCTGACGCAGTAATTGAATTTCTGGATTTAAATTAAATCAGGAAATTCCAGAATATTAATTAAACTTCAAAAATTCATAACTTTTATTCTGTAACTCCAAATTGGACAAATTATATATGAAAAATGATCAGAAAA
>NC_057800.1:89745145-89745786 GCF_018294505.1 Triticum aestivum
TAAGGAATTAGGATCTATTCTCTCTATCAGGATCACGTGTTTCTAATCAGTAGTACCTTATAAGTTTGATGGATACAAGCCTAGTTCAGTTCTACTACCACGTTATGTTGCCATAATGGTTCCAGAACTTTGGTATGATGATGCTGAGTGTGTACGAAATCCTTTGTCAAATGTCTCAAAATCCTTTTTGAGCATTTACAGCTGTTATGCTGCTGAAATTTTGCTAGAAATTCTAATGCCTTTGCATTATGATTGTGCTTTCAGATGGCCACTCGCGACCTTAATCAAGTGGTTCGCCTGACTCGATGCCTAGATGTACCCGGCCATACTGCTAAGTTGGTCAGGGTAATGACTGAGGCTGGATACCGCTGGTATCCTGAGTACACGGTCGAAGAGCAATTCCGAGACTTCAATCAAAGCCAGTATCTCTGCACTGTCAGGATATTTCCATCTTATCCTGGATCCACCGAGCCTCTTCACTGTTCCTATGGACTCGGGGTTACTATTGAGATGGCTGTGCAGGATGCCGCCTACTCTATGATGACCATTATGCGAGTCAGATCTGGTTTATTTCGGGACTCTGACTTCCGGTATATGCCAGGATCACTTCCGGGAGCACAAGGGTATCTCCAGGCTATCTA
>NC_057800.1:89746838-89761233 GCF_018294505.1 Triticum aestivum
AATAATGTATAGGAGCTTGGAATGCCTCCGATGAGATGTAATCCTCTTTTCACCGTAATAGTACTTTGTTTGGTCTTGTACTAAACCCTGTATGGTGTGTATGACGATGGAATAAAGAAGCAGTTTCTGTATCTACCATGTCATACGGATGATCATCTTGCATTCCGAGTTATTCCTTACATTATGTATCCTATGTCGGAATTTTATCATTCTGACTAAATCATTGTCTTGTTCACCTAGGATGGTCAACACGCGCGCTAACCCTGCTTCCCAAGAGCAGGCCGAAGGCAGTGAAGCCAGGAATGAAAATCTGCCTCATCCTCCTTCACTAGCCGAAGTTATGATGGAAGCTGAGAGAAACAAGCGGGAGACAAACCGTTTGTTGGAGCGTATTGAACAGAATACAGCACACCATCAGAGGGCTAACGTGGTGTCACTCAGAGATTTTATCAAATTGCATCCACCCACGTTCCACCACTCCGTCGAGCCTCTCGACGCTGATGACTGGCTTTGCAGTATCTCTCACAAACTGCGTTCCGCGCTGGTAGCGGAGGCTGACAAGGTCACCTTTGCTGCATATCATCTTGAAGGCCCCGCCAGTCTATGGTGGGAGAATTATGGAGCTATGCGCCCAGCGGGCCATGTCACTACTTGGGCTGAGTTCAGTGAGGCTTTCCGTGAACATCACATTCCGGAGGGTCTCATGGACCGTAAGCGTGAAGAATTTTGCAATTTCACCCAAGGCCGACTTTCTGTGGATGTCTATAGCAGGGAGTTTGGTAATCTCGCCCGATATGCAACTGAGGAAGTGTCTACTGACGCCAAGAAGCAAGCACGGTTCCGTAAGGGCCTTAGTCCTGAGCTTCGCCGTGACCTCCGTCTGCATGAGTGCACATCCTTTTCGAAACTTGTCAACAAAGCCATCAGTGCTGAAACTGGTCAGACTGACTATGACGCAACACGCAAGCATGGTCGTGACATGGGTTCCTCATCCGGTGCTGGTCCTCAGAAGCACCGCGTGTGGGTACCCAACACCGCCCTGCCACCCAGGTTCACACCGAGGCCATCTTTCCAGGCGCCTCGCCCCGTTCAACAGTCTGCACCGGCCAAGCCTTATGGGGGTCCAACCAATAATGCTCCTCCACGTACCAGTTCCGTGACTTGTTTCAAGTGTGGGGAATCTGGTCACTATATGCGTGAGTGTCCCCAGACCAACCCCAGTCAATCTGCTAAAGCTGTTGGCCGTGGCAAGCCGACAGGGAAAGTGTTTCATGCTAAACCGGTCACCGCTTCACGTGGCCATGTCAACTGTATCTCTGCCGAAGAAGCTCAAGAGGACCCCAACGTCGTTCTCGGTACGCTTCTTGTTAATTGCCACCCGGCATCTGTTCTTTTCGATACAGGAGCCTCTCATTCTTTTATATCTGAAAATTATGCTCGTTTGCATAACGTTGCATTCTGTGACTTGCCATCCTCTATGGTAATTCAAACTCCGGGATCCAAATGGCAAACTTCTAGAGTAAGCCATGGAAATGAAATCCAAGTCGACAGACTTGTTTTTCTCGCATCTTTGATAGCCCTTAAATCTTCAGATATTAATATCATTTTGGGTATGGACTGGATGTCAGTTCATCAAGCCAAAATTGATTGCTTCTCTAGGACTGTTCAACTCACCCATCCTTCGGGGAAGACAGTCAATGTCTTGACCCGAATAGCCAAGCGACAATTATATTCTCTTAACGCCAGCCCCTTGCCAGACCTTGAGGACGTTCCGGTAGTCCGTGACTTCCCGGATGTCTTTCCAGAGGAATTGCCAGGTGTTCCACCTGACAGGGATGTTGAGTTCGTAATAGACCTCATTCCAGGAACCGTTCTGATTGCTAGAAGACCCTATAAGATGGCACCCCTAGAACTAGCCGAGCTTAAGAAACAACTCGATGAATCCTTGAAAAAGGGTTTCATCCGCCCTAGTTCATCTCCGTGGGCTTGCCCCGTCCTATTCGTCAAGAAGAAGGATGGTACGGACCGGATGGTTGTAGATTACCGACCTGTCAACTTGGTCACAATCAAGAACAAATACCCGCTTCCCAGGATCAACGATCTGTATGATCAGCTCGCTGGATCCTCAGTCTTCTCCAAGATGGATTTGAGGTTAGGATACCATCAAATCAAAATCAGAAACGGGGACATTCCTAAAACGGCCTTTGTTACTCGTTATGGCCAATACGAGTACACCGTCATGTCCTTCGATTTAACCAACGCTCCAGCCACCTTTTCTCGGTTAATGAACTCAATCTTCATGGAGTATTTAGATAAATTCGTCATAGTCTATCTCGATGATATACTCATCTACTCCAAGAACGAGGAAGAACATGCCGAACATTTAAGGCTAGTGTTGAAGAAACTTCGAGAGCATCGCCTTTATGCCAAATTTTCAAAATGTGAATTCTGGTTGTCAGAAGTGACCTATCTGGGTCATGTAATATCTGGTAAAGGTATTGCTGTTAACCCTGAGCGAGTTCAAGCCATCCTTGATTGGACTCCACCTGAATCAGTCAAGCAAGTTCGGAGTTTTCTAGGCTTAGCAAGCTATTGCCGTCGCTTTGTCGAGAACTTCTCCAAAGTTGCCAAACCTCTAACCGAACTCCTCAAGAAAGATAAAAAGTTCGAATGGACTCCACAATGTGAGCACAGCTTTCAGGAACTGAAAAGACGCCTGACCTCTGCTCCCGTGCTGGTACCGCCAGACTTCTCCAAGGACTTTGTTATCTACTGCGACGCCTCGCGACAAGGACTAGGTTGCATTCTCATGCAAGATCGACACGTAATTGCCTACGCCTCACGGCAATTGCACCCACATGAGGAGAATTATCCTACTCATGATCTAGAGCTTGCAGCCGTAGTCTATGCACTTAAGACCTGGCGACATTACCTCCTCGGTAATCGTTGCGAAATATTCACTGATCACCAAAGTCTGAAGTACATCTTCACCCAACCGGATCTGAATCTCAGGCAAAGACGTTGGGTTGAATTAATCACAGACTTCGACTTAGGAATAACCTATACCCCAGGGAAAGCCAACGTCATGGCTGATGCGCTAAGTCGTAAATCTTATTGTAACAACCTGATGTTACAACAAAGTCAACCGCTTCTCCATGAGGAATTTCGGAAGCTTAACCTTCACATTGTACCTCAAGGTTTTCTTTCCACCTTGGTAACAAAACCTACTCTTGCGGATCAAATCATCGCTGCCCAAAAGCGAGATAAGGGAATATCTAAAATCAAAGAGAACATTGCTAGCGGAGGTGCTAGTTGTTTCTCCACAAATGATCATGGTGTTGTGTACTTTGAGAACCGTCTAGTGGTTCCCAAGAACCAGCATCTACGGCAGTTGATCCTTAAGGAGGCTCATGAATCTCCTCTCACTATTCATCCCGGTAGTACTAAGATGTATCAGGACCTACGCCAGAGGTTCTGGTGGACTAGGATGAAGAGAGAAATTGCTCAGTATATTGCAAATTGCGACGTCTGTCGTCGTGTAAAAGCAGAGCATCAACGGCCTGCTGGCACCCTTCAACCCTTAGCTATTCCTGAATGGAAATGGGATAAAATTGGTATGGATTTCATTACCGGTTTTCCCAGGACCAAAAGAGGGAATAATGCTATACTCGTCGTGGTCGATCGTCTTTCCAAAGTAGCTCATTTCTTACCTGTTCGTGAGAGTATAACCGCTAGTCAGCTGGCAGATTTGTACATCTCCCGAATAGTGTCCCTCCATGGTGTTCCTTTGGAAATTAACTCGGATCGAGGAAGTCTTTTCACCTCTCAATTTTGGGAAAGTTTCCAAAATGCTATGGGAACTCGTCTTTCTTTTAGCACCGCTTTCCACCCTCAGTCGAGTGGTCAAGTGGAACGCGTCAACCAAATTTTAGAAGACATGCTTCTGCCTTCCATTTGCCGAATTTGCTTACAACAACAGCTATCAATCTAGCTTGGGTAAAGCCCCTTTTGAAGTTCTCTATGGACGACGATGTCGAACACCCCTTAACTGGTCAGAGACCGGGGAAAGACAATTCTTTGGCCCGGATATGATTCAGGAAGCAGAAGAACAAGTTCGTATCATTCGTGAAAAGTTGAAAACAGCCCAATCCCGTCAAAAGAGTCAATATGACCGAAAACATAAGGCTATGACTTTCGAGGTTGACGAGAAGGCTTATCTTCGGGTCACCCCTCTGAAGGGAACCCATCATTTCGGTATCAAAGGCAAATTGGCTCCTCGTTACATTGGACCTTTCCGCATTCTTGCCAAACGAGGAGAAGTTGCCTACCAGTTGGAACTACCTCCGCACCTCTCCAGAGTTCATGATGTCTTCCACGTCTCTCAACTCAGGCATTGCTTCTCGGATCCTATCCGTGAAGTGGACCACGAAACGCTTGATCTCCAAGATAATCTTACATATCGAGAGTACCCCATTCGTATCCTCGATCAAGCCGAACGTACCACGCGACGTCATAATATCAAATTTCTCAAGGTTCAATGGTCGCACCATTCTGAGGATGAAGCAACTTGGGAAAGGGAGGATCGTCTTCGACTCGAGTATCCCGCCTTCTTCTCGGAGGAACCCAAATCTCGGGACGAGATTCTTTTGAGTGGGGGTGAGTTGTCACACCCTAGCTAGTCATGCATTAGAGTGTTGCATCATGTTTACTCTTTCATCAGAAACTTGAAATGGGGATGACAGAACCCCCAGTCCCCTCTGAAACCAACTAGGGTTACTAAAATAATTTTTCAATGAACCTGAAATGCCCTTCTAAAATGCCCATCATTTTTGCCTTGGTTCAGAACCTCTGCCAAAAGTGGTGCACATTTTTCTAGGCCATCCTAGGGTTTTTGAATTAAATCATAACTATTTGAATTTGGGCATTTAAAATTATATAAAATATTTAAATGCTCAAATATCTCCAAACTAAAATGTTTCATGTTGGAAATAATCCAACTATGGACCAGGAGTAGTTTGGTGATTTTTGGAGTTGCCTAGGTATTTTATTTAATTCAACAAAGTTGCAGATATATTAAATAAAACAGAAAACAGAAAAGAAAGGGAGAAAGACTTACCTGTGCGGCCCAGCCAGCTGGCCGGCCCAGCCAGCAACCGACCCAGCCCAGCACTGTAGCTCCCCGTCGTCTTCCTCCCCTCGCCCCGAAGCTGCTGCGTGCTCGCGCGCGCGCGGCCACCTCCTGCTTGCCGACGCCCTCCTGGCCGCGTGGACGACGCCCGCAGCCCGTCCCGATTCCCCTTGCTCTCTCTCACTCTCCCCGGCTCTCTCCTTCCTCTCCCTCGCTCTCTCTCCCGCCCGACCGAACACCACTGTCGCCGCCGTTCACCATAGCCACCGTCTCCGACCACCCCTCGCTCCCCCGACTAGCGCAGGAGCTCCGCCTCGACTCCCTCTTCCTCCCCACCGCTCCACAGCTCCCCGGAAGCCCTGCATCGCCGCCACGTCGCCGTTCCCCTCTTCGGGCTCCGACCACCGTCGCCGTTGAATTCGCCGTCTCCGGCACGTCCCCGAGCCCGCTTCGACGCCCACTGCAACCGCGGTGAGCTCCCGGATCGTTTCCCCCTTTTTCCCTGGTCTCTCCCGACCTCTAGGCCCTAGCTCCACCTCGACCGAGAGCTCCACGCCGCCGGCGATGTCGCCGTCGTGGCCACGGTCACCGTAGCGCCCAACCGAACACACCATCGTGCTCCACACATCACCAGGAGCACGTAGAACGCACCAACGCCTCCCCAAACCCCCTGCAACACTGATCCCGACCGCACCCGAACCCCGGCGGCCGCAGCCGAGCTCGCCGCCGTCAACTTCGGCCACCCCGACCCCAACGGGCTCCACCAAGAGCTGCGGGTTGTCCTCAGCTCCACTCCGGTGGCCTCCGCGGTCCATTTGGTGGCCGAAACGACCAAAACCACTCTCGCCGCCGCGCTAATGGTCGCCGCCGGCCAGAACTCCGGTGGGCTGACATGGCTTAGTTAATTAGTCACTAACCCCCCACCTACTGACGCTGACAAGTGGGCCCAGGGCCTAGTCAAAGCTAACCAGCCCGGGTCAACGCGGGATTAGCCCCTGTGTCACTGACGTGTGGACCCCACACGTCAGGTTTGACCCGAGCCAGCCCTGTTGACCTGCTGATGCCACTGTGACGTCAGGCTGACGCAGTAATTGAATTTCTGGATTTAAATTAAATCAGGAAATTCCAAAATATTAATTAAACTTCAAAAATTCATAACTTTTATTCTGTAACTCCAAATTGGACAAATTATATATGAAAAATGATCAGAAAAATCCAATCTATCCATCTGTACTATTTTCATGCATGATCAAACAAGTTAAATTGATGTTTTAGGCAGAACAAGGAAAAGCACTTTAAAAGGCCATATTTGAATTTGGAATTTGAATCTTTGATTCAAATTTGTTCAAACACTTCTGGCTTTAGTTGCATTAGCCCAACACACTCATATTGCCATGTTTCATGCATGCATCATATTGTTGCACATTGTTTGGTGATGCTTGTATATCGATGTCCTTTGCGACAGGATCTGTTCCCGAGGAGTACCGTGATTACCCTAACGAAGAACCGTATCCGTGCAACGAACCATCAGGAAAGCAACCAACCATTTGATCATATCGATACAATCCCATGTTCTCGCTCCTGCTCTCTTTTACTGCATTAAGACAACGCGATTCAAACTGCTGTGTGCTACGGTAGTTGAACCCATTTCCTCTGCATGACCTGTCATTGCCACAGTAACTAGATGAAACCCACTAGCATGTGTAGGAGTTGATTGAGCCATATGTATGTGTTGTTCCTACCTTGCTATGCCTGCTATGCTTAGAGTCGTGTCAGGTCTGGTTCATCTGGGTGATGGGCTAGAGTGAAATGATTATGTCGGTAATGAGAGTGGTGTGGTGAACACGATTTGGTAAAGGTATCGATGAGAGGCCATGTAGGAGTACATGGTGGGTTGTTTCATTGAAGCCGACCTTAAGCACTGAGATCTGTATGTGTGATTTAAGAATCAGCTACTACCATACATTGGGCCCTGAAACATGACCCCGCTCGACTTCTTATTCACCCTAGCTCTCTGTCCAGGAGTTGCAAGTAGTTTCTGGTGTTTGTAGCCTACTGGAGGCCGTGGACAGCGCTGACCGTAGGGGTGGGCTGTGATGCGGTAGGTACGTGGCACGGTGTACCGAATACCCGTTAGGTACCTCGGGAACCCTGTTCACATCGTTCGGGGCCGTATGGGAAACCTCGGCCGGACTCCCTGCGGATGGAACCTGAATAGGCGATAAACCTGGACTAGAGGCTTAAGTGTTTAGGTAGGTCGTGGTCTACACCCACGTCGGCTTTCGCTTGAAGTCTGCCGAGCACATGTCGTGTGCAGACGCTAAGTGGTGGAAACATGTATGAGGAGGTACACCCCTGCAGGGTTAACATGATCTATTCGAATAGCCGCGTCCGCGGTAAAGGACTACTTGGTTGCCTATACAGTTCATAGACAAGTAAATGGAAACTACTAAAAGCCTCAAGATAAGTGTGAGTGCCGAGGATGGCTCTTCCGTAGGAAGACGGAGGTGGATCCTCGGTAGTGTATTGAAGTGGTGAGTAGTGGACTCGTGTGCGCAAAACTATTTCAAGTTGGAGTATCGTAGGATAGCCTAGCCAAGAGTCAAAGCTGGCTTGCTGCAATAACTCCACCAACCCTTCTTGATACTATGCATGTATGTAGGATCTGATGTAAGTCTTGCTGAGTACCTTTGTACTCATGTTGCTATAATTTATATTTTTACAAAAGACGCTGCAACCCCTTCTGATGGGTTCTATGTAGACGTTGACATCAACGAGTAGGCTAAAGACCCAGGTGGTGACCCTGAGCTTGTGATGGACCACGTAGTATAGCTAGGCTTTCCAAGCCTCTTTTATTTTACTAGTTGTCTGTACCCAGACAAAGTACTTCCGCTGTTGGCTTGTATGACTGTATGATTTGTATGTGGGGTCGAGAGACCCGTACCTGTGTGTATGATATGTATGGCTCTCTGAGCCTTAAATAAAGTACTTGTGTCATAGAGTCATGTTGTGATGCTTCGTTGTATTTGCACATATCGAGCATATTGTGTGTATGATTGAAATGCTTGGTATGTGTGGGATCTGACTATCTAGTTGTTTATCTTTAGTAGCCTCTCTTACCGGGAAATGTCTCCTAGTGTTACCGCTGAGCCATGGTAGCTTGCTACTGCTCTGGAACCCTTAGGCTGGCCGGCATGTGTCCTTCTTCGTTCCTGTGTCTGTCCCTTCGGGGAAATGTCACGCTTTGAGTACCGGAGTCCTGTTAGCCCGCTACAGCCCGGTTTACCGGAGTCCTGCTAGCCCAGTGCTACAGCCCGGACCCACTTGCTGATGACCGACACGTTCGAAGCTGGGTCATGGATGCCTGTCCCTGTAAGTCTGTGCCACTTTGGGTTTATGACTAGTCATGTCAGCCCGGGCTCTTTATCATATGGATGCTAGCGACACTATCATATACGTGAGCCAAAAGGCGCAAACGGTCCCGGGCAAAGGTAAGGCGACACCCGTGGGAACACCGTGCGTGAGGCCGCAAAGTGATATGAAGTGTTACCGGCTAGATCGATGTGACATCGAGTCGGGGTCCTGACAGCGTTGGTAGCCTATGCCGGCCAGCCTAAGTGTTCCGGAGCAGTAGCAAGCTACCATGGCTCAGTGGAAACACTAGGAGACATTTCCCGGTAAGAGAGGCTACTAAAGATAAACCACTAGATGGTCAGATCCCACACATACCAAGCATTTCAATAACATACACACAATATGCTCGATATGTGCAATACAACATGGCATCACAAAATGACTCTACGACTCAAGTAGTTTATTCAATAGGCTCCGAGGAGCGAGATATTACAAACATGGGTCTCACGACCCAACAATCAAAGCATACAAGTCAAAGCACAAGCGGAAGCTATCATGTCTGAGTACAGACATCTATAAATGAAAAAGGCTGAGAAGCCTGACTATCTATCAGATCCTGCCGAGGGCACAAGATCGTAGCTGAGGTATCAAGCTAAACGTCGAAGTCCACGCGGAACTACTAGCGAGACTGAAGTCTCTCTGCAAAACGTAAAATAGGCAAACGTGAGTACAAATGTACCCAGCAAGACTTACATCAGAACTAACTACATATGCATCATCTTCAACAAAGGGGATGGTGGAGTTTGACTGCAGCAAGCCAGCTTTGACTCAGTGGCTAACCTGAACTACGACTGCAAATAACTTTTGAGGTGGCGCACACGAGTCCACATATTCACCATATCAATACACCACTATGGATCCGCTCCCGTCTCCCTACGAGAACGCCATCCATAGCACTCACGCTTATCTTGCGTATTTTAGAGTATCCACTTTCACTTGTCTATGAACTGATATAAGCAACCCAGAAGTCCTTTTCCGCGGACACGGCTATTCGAATAGATGATGTTAACCCTGCAGGGGTGTACTTCTTCATACATGTTTCCACCACTTAGCGTCTGCACACGACATGTGCTCGGCAGACTTCAAGCGAAAGCCGACGTGGGTGTAGACCACGACCTACCTAAACACTCAAGTCTCTAGTCCAGGTTTATCGCCTATTCGGGTTCCATCCGCAGGGAGTCCGGCCGAGGTTTCCCATACGGCCCCGAACGATGTGAACAGGGTTCCCGAGATACCTAACGGGTATTCGGTACACCCGGCCACGTACCTACCGCATCACAGCCCACCCCTACGGTCAGCGCTGTCCACGGCCTCCAGTAGGCTACAAACACCAGAAACTACTTGCAACTCCTGGACAGAGAGCTAGGGTGAATAAGAAGTCGAGCGGGGTCATATTTCAGGGCCCAATGTATGGTAGTAGCTGATTCTTAAATCACACATACAGATCTCAGTGCTTAAGGTCGGCTTCAATGAAACAACCCACCATGTACTCCTACATGGCCTCTCATCGATACCTTTACCAAATCGTGTTCACCACACCACTCTCATTACCGACATAATCACTTCACTCTAGCCCATCACCCAGATGAACCAGACCTGACACGACTCTAAGCATAGCAGGCATAGCAAGGTAGGAACAACACATACATATGGCTCAATCAACTCCTACACATGCTAGTGGGTTTCATCTAGTTACTGTGGCAATGACAGGTCATGCAGAGGAAATGGGTTCAACTACCGTAGCACACAGCAGTTTGAATCGCGTTGTCTTAATGCAGTAAAAGAGAGCAGGAGCGAGAACATGGGATTGTATCGATATGATCAAATGGTTGGTTGCTTGCCTGATGGTTCGATGCACGGATATGGTTCTTCGTTAGGGTAATCACGGTACTCCTCGGGAACAGATCCTGTCGCAAAGGACATCGATACACAAGCATCACCAAACAATGTGCAACAATATGATGCATGCATGAAACATGGCAATATGAGTGTGTTGGGCTAATGCAACTAAAGCCAGAAGTGTTTGAACAAATTTGAATCAAAGATTCAAATTTCAAATTCAAATATGGCCTTTTAAAGTGCTTTTCCTTGTTCTGCTTGAATCATCAATTTAACTTGTTTAATCATGCATGAAAATAGTACAGATGGATAGATTGGATTTTTCTGATCATTTTTCATATATAATTTGTCCAATTTGGAGTTACAGAATAAAAGTTATGAATTTTGGAAGTTTAATTAATATTCTGGAATTTCCTGATTTAACTTAGAGTTGTGTCAGGTCTGGTTCATCTGGGTGATGGGCTAGAGTGAAATGATTATGTCGGTAATGAGAGTGGTGTGGTGAACACGATTTGGTAAAGGTATCGATGAGAGGCCATGTAGGAGTACATGGTGGGTTGTTTCATTGAAGCCGACCTTAAGCACTGAGATCTGTATGTGTGATTTAAGAATCAGCTACTACCATGCATTGGGCCCGAAACCAATGGACCCTCTCGGCTTCTTATTCACCCTAGTTCTCCGTCCAGGAGTTGCAAGTAGTTTCTGGTGTTTGTAGCCTACTGGAGGCCGTGGACAGCGCTGACCGTAGGGGTGGGCTGTGATGCGGTAGGTACGTGGCACGGTGTACCGAATACCCGTTAGGTATCTCGGGAACCCTGTTCACATCGTTCGGGGCCATATGGGAAACCTCGGCCGGACTCCCTGCGGATGGAACCTGAATAGGCGATAAACCTGGACTGGAGGCTTAGGTGATTAGGTAGGTCGTGGCCGACACCCACGTTGGGCTTCCGCTTGAAGGTTGCCGAGTACATGTCGTGTAAACGACGGTAAGTGGTGAGAGCGTGTATGAAGAAGTACACCCCTGCAGGGTTAACATGATCTATTCGAATAGCCGCGTCCGCGGTAAAGGACTACTTGGTTGCCTATACAGTTCATAGACAAGTAAATGGAAACTACTAAAAGCCTCAAGATAAGTGTGAGTGCCGAGGATGGCTTTTCCGTAGGAAGACGGAGGTGGATCCTCGGTAGTGTATTGAAGTGGTGAGTAGTGGACTCGTGTGCGCAAAACATTTCAAGTTGGAGTATCGTAGGATAGTCTAGCCAGGAGTCAAAGCTAGCTTGCTGCAATAACTCCACCAACCCTTCTTGATACTATGCATGTATGTAGGATCTGATGTAAGTCTTGCTGAGTACCTTTGTACTCATGTTGCTATAATCTACATTTTACAGAAGACGCTGCAACCCCTTCTGATGGGTTCTATGTAGACGTTGACATCAACGAGTAGGCTAAAGACCCAGGTGGTGACCCTGAGCTTGTGATGGACCACGTAGTATAGCTAGGCTTTCCAAGCCTCTTTTATTTTACTAGTTGTCTGTACCCAGACAAAGTACTTCCGCTGTTGGCTTGTATGACTGTATGATTTGTATGTGGGGTCGAGAGACCCGTACCTGTGTGTATGATATGTATGGCTCTCTGAGCCTTAAATAAAGTACTTGTGTCATAGAGTCATGTTGTGATGCTTCGTTGTATTTGCACATATCGAGCATATTGTGTGTATGATTGAAATGCTTGGTATGTGTGGGATCTGACTATCTAGTTGTTTATCTTTAGTAGCCTCTCTTACCGGGAAATGTCTCCTAGTGTTACCGCTGAGCCATGGTAGCTTGCTACTGCTCTGGAACACTTAGGCTGGCCATCATGTGTCCTTCTTCGTTCCTGTGTCTGTCCCTTCGGGGAAATGTCACGCTTTGAGTACCGGAGTCCTGTTAGCCCGCTACAGCCCGGTTTACCGGAGTCCTGCTAGCCCAGTGCTACAGCCCGGACCCACTTGCTGATGACCGACACGTTCGAAGCTGGGTCATGGATGCCTGTCCCTGTAAGTCTGTGCCACTTTGGGTTTACGACTAGTCATGTCAGCCCGGGCTCCTGATCATATGGATGCTAGCGACACTATCATATACGTGAGCCAAAAGGCGCAAACGGTCCCGGGAAAAGGTAAGACGACACCCGTGGGAATACCGTGCGTGAGGCCGCAAAGTGATATGAGGTGTTACCAGCTAGATCGATGTGACATCGAGTCGGGGTCCTGACACCTTCCTAGGCCTCACCATTGTCCAGACCACCGCCCTGGTGCTCTCGGCGCGGTGTGGTCAACATGGTCAACGACCGACTTCCATCGGAAGAGTACTGTATGTGGAGAGGCTGACAGCTGGGTCCAGGCGGCCGCAAGGAAGGGCCTCCTTATTACGCGCAAAATAATTATTCCTCCACCTTACAGCAGGGACCCACCGGACGGGCCACCTTATTTCGCGAAAAAAAAACATTTCCCCTCTGACTGCTCAGACCCACCGGACGGGCCAGTGTATTTCATGAAAAAAACGTTCCCCCCGCTGTCAGCTGGGACCCACCGGAAGTGCCTCCTTATTACGCACAAAAAAATGAATACTCCCCCTGCTAGTTGGGACCCACCATGGTGGGAGGCTGACTTGTGGGCCTACTAAGTTGACTGGGACGGGGGCCTTTGTGAACTTCAGTCAATATGAACTATTCTAGCTCCAGTGACCGTACGATGTCCATCCAATGGCCGTAGTGCTTCTTCAACCTCTGGTCTTCTTGCTCCAGCCGCCCAAAGCAGCGCCGGTCGTGCCGCATGCTCCTGCCTCCTATGGCCGGCTGTGCTGCGGCGGAGGCCTCACCGCACCCTACTATTCCCACCGCTGCCAGGCCCTGCGGCGACGGCAGCCTCACACCGTAGCCGAACCAGTGAACCCTCGTACTCCTCTCCGCGCGGGCTTCCTCTCCTGCGTCTTCCCTGTTTCCCTGTCATCCCCATGCTAGGCCTCGCCCTCATCCACCGCCCTGGTGCTCTCGGCGCGGCGTGGTCAACATGGTCAAGGAACGACTTCCATCGGACATGGACTGTACGTGGAGAGGCCGACAGCTGGGTCCATGGCCGCAGCAAGGAAGTGCCTCCTTATTACGTGCAAAATAATTATTCCTCCACCTGACAGCGGGGACCCACCGGACGGGCCACCGTATTTCGCGAAAAAAACGTTTCCCCTCTGACTACTGGGACCCACCAGCTACACCTTCGCACGCAAGGAAGTGCGTCCGGTAAAAAACAAAACGATTCGCCCCCCCTGACTGCTGGGACCCACCAGCTACATCTTCGCACGCAAGGAAGTGCCTGATAGTCGGGACCCACCTGGTCGAAGCGTACGTAGCGTTGTCATTCTGGTCGCGGACGTGTACGTACATATATACTGGTCGATGTAGAGGCGTGCACGTGTCGTAGTAGAGGCGCGCACGTAGCATGTACACGTACGTAAAGCAGTCAGGGTGCAAGAAAGAAAATACGGCCACGTATGTGTACATACGGGCGGGGTCTCGAACGCCAACTCGCACATACGTACGGCGAGGGCTCGTGTACATGTTTGGGTCGGAAAGGAGAAACCGCGTCATCATCATGTTCATGGGGAGGCAACGGAATGCGTCGTGTTCATGGGGAGGCAACAGAATGTGTCGTGTTCATGGGGAGGCAACGGAATGCGTCGTGTTCATCGGGAGGGCTTGGACGGAACAGGCGACGGAAACGAGACCTGGCATACCGCAGAACGGAGGAAACGGCCTTGTGTTCGACCGGCCATGTTCGAAACGGGATCCTGTTCATCGGGAGGGGTGTGGCGTACCGCAAAACGGAGGAAACAGACCTCCTATGGTCGAAACAGGGGTCCTGTTGATCGGGAGGGGTGTGGCGTGCCGCAAAACGGAGGAAACGGACCTCCTACGGTCGAAACGGGGGTCCTATTGATCGGGAGGGGTGTGGCGTACCGCAAAACGGAGGAAACGGACTT
>NC_057800.1:89761679-89940447 GCF_018294505.1 Triticum aestivum
TCCACACCACGGTGTCCTGTTCAACCACCCCTCCACGGGCACCCCTCCAACGTCTACTGTTCATCCAGCCCTCCACACCACGGGGTCCTATTCAACCACCCCTCCACGGGCACCCCTCCACCGTCTATTGTTCATCCATCCCTCAACCACACCACGGGGTCCTGTTCATCTAGAGGCAACGCCACCGCTCACTGTTCATCGAACCCCCCCCCCCGCAACACTCACTGTTCATCCCAGAGGCAGCATCGATCGGCTTCAGTTAGCAGAAGTAGCAAAGGAATCGCTCGATCGGGTTCAGTTAACATCCATCGATCGATCGCTCATGTTCAGTAACGCATAGCCTGCAGTGCAATCGCTTGGGTTCAATTAGAGCCCAACGCCTCGCTTGGGTTCAGTTAGAGCCAACGCCTTGCACACACGCGCGTACGTGTACAAGAGAAACGCGCATCGCTCCGCCCCCGACCTCCCACCGTAACCGGGAACTCCCCGAAATTTTCCTCCCCCTCGCTTCTCCCACGGGTTTTTCCGTCCTGGACGGACCAAAGAATGTCATGCAGTTGCGTCTCCGGCCCGCCCAGGACGAAAAGCCCATTTTCTGTCATAATTTTTTGCCATAGAAGTAGGAGCCCACCACATCTATGATGATACATGATTTTGTCACAATTATTGTCATAGAAGTGTCATATGTATGACAGGAAAAAAATTCGTTTGGCCCAAAATGTCACGGATGTGTCTTTTTTTTGTAGTGTAAGCACTTTGAGCAAGTAGACCATTAAGCAACACCTCATCCCCTTTTAATATTATTGGATTTCCTATGGATTCAATGTGACCTTGGATCACTAAAATGAAAATGAGGAGTCTTGAGCCTTTGACAATCTTTGTCCTTGCAATTTGAAGGTGTTCCACATCCTCTTGTCCTTGCCATGCCATTGTTGAACTGATCTGAAATATACAAGATAAAAGTATTAGTCCAGCAAGAGATATGTTGACATTAATTACCAAAATCGCCCAAGGAGCACTTGTGCTTTCAGTTTCCTTATGGACTCCGCTGCCACAGGAGGGTAGGACAAAAGATGTCATGCAAGTTCTTTCCATAAACACGGATGATTATTTACGGAATACATGCCTACATTATATTTATGAATTGGAGCTAGTTTTGTATTGCCCTGGGTTATGACTGTTATATGATGAATATCATCCAACGAATTCACCGATCCAATGCCTACGAATTTTCCACATATTGTTCTTGCTAGCTAGGTTACTACTGTTGCTGCTACTGTTACACTTGCTACAAAACCATTGCTATCACTGTTACCATTACTATTATTGTTAGTGCTGCTTTCAAAACTATCATATTACTGTGCTACCGATCACTTTGCTGCAGATATTTAATCTCTAGGTGTGGTTGAATTGACAACTCAACTGCTACTATACAAATATTCTTTGGCCCCCCTTGTGTCGAATCTATAAATTTGGGTTGAATACTCTATCCTCGAAAATTGTTGCGATCCCCTATACTTGTGGGTTATCATGGACTACTTCATACTATCAAATTAGGACAATTCGAGAAGCATTACCTTACCCTCACTAAATGTCGTGTTTTATAAATTTCATTGATTGACCGATGTAATAATAATAAAGCATAATGGAAACCACTAGGCATCAGACTACTTCTGTTATATTGCTTCTTATCAGACCAGTCGGTGGTCATAAGATTAAAGTTGTGCTACTCGTTCGATCAGTTAGGCCAGCTACCAAGTTGATAATTGCTTTCTTGATTGCTTCACATAGTATATCCTCCGGGTAATATCTGTACCATATGTTGCTCTGTGCTTCTAATAAATGCTTTCCATGCCCCATTGATTCCCATATGAGTTGTTGGTTCACCCCCAAGAACCTGATGCTGAAGTCGCGCAACAGTTTATTTCTTAGAAACAAATTTATGCTACCATGAACTTGAGAATTTGTTTCAGTGATGACTGGAAATTTCTTTGGTTTAATATAAATTTATGTCCCACATAAAGAGATATTTTGTCTTGGAAATATTCATATCTTGTTTCCATTGACCAAAATTGTATCCCACCAAATATTATTTTCATCAAATATAAAAATATTTCTACTTATTTCTAGTTCATCAATTTCTTGTTTCCATTGATTGTAAAATTGCTTTCAGCCAAATAGTAATATACTTACATTAAATTAATAATAACTCCAGTTGTTCCGGGAGCATCGCTCTTTTAATTCAATAGACTAGCTAGAGAGTTGCTTCCGACCAAATAGTAATTCGCTTCCACCAAAATAGAACTATAGTTGCACTTATAAAAGGATCAATACAGCTGACTAGAGGGGGGGGGGTTGGTGAATAAGGGACTACAAGTTTTATGCTTAATTACCATTTTTAGGGAATTACAAATAAAGTAGGTTCTATAGGTATGCAACTAGATGAACACAAACTAATTAGCAAGTCCAAAAACATATAAAGCAAAGTAAAGTTGTGGGAAAGGATTAACCACAAGTGAGTTGGGGACGTGGATTTTATACCCAAGTTTACACTCCTTTGGGGAGTGCTAATCTCCGTTAGAGTGGTGCCGAAACCAAAGCTCGAGAATGCTAGCAAATGGCTCACTGTATTATCCTTTCGAGTCACCCTAAATATATGAACCTCAATTCAATTAGGGTTGGTTTTAAAGGCGACCACCACATGTTTACATATGTCTGTAGAGCACACCACACACAAGGAAGTCTCTATAGGAACCTCTGGCCGCCAAAGAGCCCAAGCACCAACAGTAATAAGTGTTGATGTAGAAATATAGCGGGGAAATTGAATCAGTTTGGTCAAGTTGTAGATCGGTCCTTTCTCTCTCTATCCCAAAAGAATCGAAGTGTTTGAGTGGAGGAAATGCTGGTACAGGAAGGTGCTATACAAACAGTTTTTAACCCTTTTCCGCGACGGCATTTGGAATTGTCACCAAGTGAGTGTGGGCGATAGGGGGTTCCTTCCCACACGACCCAGAAACCGTCAGGGATAGGGAGCCAAGATGCATATACAGTACTCCTACTCGTCTGTGCTTGCATAGCCATCGGAGTCCTTATTCTGTGGTGCTACGTTTACGATGCGCGGCCCATCACAAACGGTTCACTATGATAGAACGTGTATGATAAGCAGACAATCACACACATTAACTTTTCCCAAACCGTATGCGATACTAAATAAGTAGATTAGCTAATTGTCGTACGAGTGTCGGATGGGATTACGAAACGTCGGACCGTTGTAACATCATCATACACGACAACTATCGCACACGCTATTCTATGGTGCAACGTTTACAATGCATACTTCATCAGAAATAGTTCGTGGTTGCGAATCGTGTACGATAAGGCAACTACCAGAAACGTTTAGTTTGCCTGCACCATTTGTGATATTGTCTGACATCGCACATGCTTTGCAAACGGTAATTGTGTGCATACTTGCACACGTTTCCTCTTTGTGAACCGTGTCGGATTATGGTGTATATCCCAAACATTTGTGTTTTACCAACCATGTGTGCCGTAAGGACGTGGAGAACGTAATTTCCCCAAAATTTAATAGCTGCTATTTCAAATTGTACCAGAGTTGAATTTGAATTTGAATGTATGCTATAACTTTATTCATATCCATCAAGTTCAAACAACCAATGCATTATTCGATTCATCGGTACATATGTTCAAGAATTACGCATAAGAACCAAATAAAGATTGATGAACCAGAGTTGTATACTTGTACTATTAAATATGGTAAAGAAAGAGGAGAAATACATTCTGGTTGCCGAACAAGGTGAATCGGAATGCCCATATTGTGCCCTCCATGCAGAAGGCACACACGACTCTAGTCCAACCCCTTGTGATGGCCAATCGCCCATCCTTCACGGTCTTCATGAAAACATCTAGATAATCACCGTGTTCTGGTAGAAATACTTTAACCTTTGCATGCCCACCAATCATATAGTTTGAGAGCTAACCTTGAGTAATCTGCTTTGGGAACCACTTCAAAGAAAAAAGACTCAGACATTGTCATATAACACAACTCATTATGGGCAGTAAAAAGAAGGCCGCAGAGTTCTTACTTACCTTCCCGCAGTTCGTTGTTGTCTTGGATAAAGTGTAAACATATAGTTTAATTGCCATCTTTTGACCCATTTTACTAACAATCTTTACCAGCTTCCTCACTTGATGCTGGTTCATCGATATCTCATTGCCCCATACGCAGAAAGGGTCGGAGCGCGAATCTTTACCAATGACATATGTACCTAAAAGCACTAAGTTAATATTAGAGGCTAAACAACAATTGCACAATGATGTAGTACTACACTCTTTTATAATATCTTATAACATCCAATATACTCACATATTAGATGAATTAACATCTTATATTATAGGCTGAAAGGATTTTATTGCATTCTTACAAATTATTTGTTGATTAACTGCTACTGTATCCATGGGTTAGAGTTAGTTTGAGCTAGTCCAGGCTCAAATAGCCCTAAAGTATATCCAAACATGCGGGATAGTTTGAGCTAGTTACATCTAACCCACCCAAAAAACTATCCAACCCATGATGTGCTCATTGGAGCTAGTTCTCCTAGTGTTCTCCTAGTGCATTTATTGTAAATCTAACTGCATCATGCAAACACCTCTTTGAATGGAGTTAGTTCAGGGTTAGTCATGAGCTAGAAACTAACTCTAACCTCTAGCTAAGTTGAGTATCCAAACAGGCCTGTGTTGTTTTTGTTGTTGCTGCTGCTCTTCTAAGTATATCTAGACATCATCAAAACATTAAGGTAGCACTCTTCCTTGTTGCTATGTAGCCTAGGATTGCATATTTAGACATTAAGTACACTGCATGTTGCTATGTAGCCTCAGATATATTACATATGGCCCTTGTTAACCTAACGATAAATGGGTTACAGATATATTCATTTAAAAAGTCTGATTCACAGATTAGTCCCTTATCAGCCCCCGGCCTATATGGTACCAGCTACCGATATCCTGAACAGTGAGTATATATAAGCCATGGGATGAAACTAACCTCGATGGGAAACAACAGTAGTTCCCAAAATTGTCCTGTGTAGGTACATCGAGAGGCATGTTAAGCACAATAGGCTAAACATCAACCAAAATTATCCATGGCAGACAAAATAATCTCCAAAAGTTGCTTCAGTGTCCAGGTTTTAGCACACTACTAAAGCAAAACAAGTGGAAAGGTGTGTTAACCACTAGAGGCCTAACATTTAACAACAAGAAAACAAAGTCAGTCAAACTGGTATTGTGCCGGTCTAAGTACACACTTGTTATTGTTAAATAAAAATGGAAAGGCATGTTAACTACAAGATGCAGCAACCAAATGTAGTCATTCATAGTGGTATTGTTGAAACTGGTATTGATGAAATTGAACTGCAAAGTTCATACTCGCACATGTAGAACATCACGTTGTGAAAAACTGGAATACACAAGGCATACTACGAACAACCAAAGATGGCATTTGAAACTGGACATATGCTAACTACAAACAACCGAACAATCAAAAAACTTTAAAAGAGGCATATGCTAGCTATAATAGGCTGAACAGCAAGCAAATATATTCATTCCTATCGGTATGTTTAAAACTGGATTGATGAAATGTCCTGCACAGTAAATAATTGCACAAATAGAGCATCACATTGTGAACAACTAAAATAAACAAGGCATACTGCAAACAACCAAATATAGCAATTAAAACTAGACATATTCTCACTACACTACAAAAGGGACTCGACAAAACAAATCATGGGTTCCCCCTGTGAAGAGGCACGTCAAAACAAATCATGGGTTTCCTCACTTGTCAAAGATGGGCTCGTTCCCGTGGGAAGAGCATGGACCATGGATGCGCTCCATGTTGTCGCAGATGGGCTCCTTCCCCTTGGAAGAGCATGGTCGTAGGCTGCCCACCCTGATGTCGCAGACGGGCTCTTTCCCATTGGAAGAGCAGATGGGCTCTTTCCCCTTGGACGAGTCGGAGAGGGTGCCCTCCTCGTGGTCGCCGTTGATGAGGTCTGACTTGGAAGCTGTGGATTCCAAGACAGTGTCACAGAACGTGTCCTTCAGAAATGACAAAAGGGGCTCGATGGCGATGTAGGATGGAAAATTCCTGACAGCGAGCCAGAGGAGATTAG
Organism: Triticum aestivum; assembly: GCF_018294505.1. Taxonomy (NCBI): domain Eukaryota; kingdom Viridiplantae; phylum Streptophyta; class Magnoliopsida; order Poales; family Poaceae; genus Triticum; species Triticum aestivum. The sequence continues at coordinate 89,767,865 of NC_057800.1, forward strand.
CGGCGGGGCCATGGATGAGATTGACGGCGGTTGAACCCGAGGGGTTGGGGGTGGGCCACTAAACCTGTGACATAGCCCGCCTTAGGCCATCATTGTCGATGACCTCGATGTCGTAGCCGGCGTCCACGGCATACCCGCATACTCTAGCCCACTAATTGAGTGCCTGCTGCCAGTAATGGTCATCAGCTTCCTCTATGAACTCGGGCGAAGAGACCGAGATACACCTCTTTTGGGCCAGTCGCTCTTCGAGCTCCATGAGAAGCATAGCCGGGCTTAGGCTGTGACGCCCTGGAGTGAGGGATAGGGATGGGGATGGGGATCTGTGGGAAAGGGGGCATTTGGTAGGTGTCCTCTAAGAAACTCGGGGCGGCCTGGGTATGGAGATCGGTGGGTAAGCTGCACAGGGAAACCGGCAGATGTTGACAATGGAGGCCTTGCGGCGGCGGCAGGGGCCTTGCTAGGGTTTCGAGCAAGGGAGGGTGTGTGTGTGCACGCACACACACGCTCCCGAGGAGGTTTTGGTGTGTGTGTGTGTGTGTGTGGAGGGGCGGCGGGGGGTGTGTTTGATGAAATGACGCGACTACTGAAAATTTACTATGCGGGAGTCAAACCTGGGAGTGAAATGCCAGGGCTATTGAAAATTTGGATGATGGTGCATCGCACACGGTCCAGAGATAACAACCGTATGTTATGAAACAGAAAAACCCTCGAGGCGGGCGGATATTTTCGAGGGATGCATGTGGGATTGGGAATAAGAAATTTCACACACTTTCGAAACATAATAACCGTGTGTTATCAAACAGAAAAAGTTGCAGGCGGGTAGATATTTTTGAGAGGGGAAGCCTCGTGGAGTCCAATGTAGTGTGCGGATGTGCGTGACAGGGGCACCGGCATGGCACACCGTTAGTGTGAGTGAACTGTGTCTATTGTGTCACTTGACTTGTCTAATGTTCATTAATTTGGCAAAAAATGATGTGGGAGAGGGTCAGAACGCGAACACACTTTCATGTGGACCAAATTTATGTATGACAAGGGTTGTTCGATGTTCAAATACCAAATGCAACTTCGATGTGGCACCTATCTCGCAAAGCACATGGTATTTCTTGCTCCCCTCGTGTCAGCATGAAGGGAATCCTAAGCTATGAATGCATGACCCCCCAACCAAGGTTCACCTAGCAAAGTGCTAAGTAGCAACCCCCCCCCCCACACACACACCCACTTTCAGTCGACGGGCCAGAGAGGCATCTCACCAAGATGGATCGTAAAACTGACTAAGAATAATCCACCTTGGTCGTACAACCTCTATCTTGTTGTTGGTCAAAGTGATGGCCATCCATGTGAGCCCGGAGATGGGCTAGCTCGCCAATAATCACGCAAGTTTCTAGTCCCCGAAGACAACCACTGCATGCGTGTGGCCCAAACATATGTATGGAGAGGTGTGTTTTGAATACACAATGGAACAACTTTGATGTGGCACCATACTTTCGAACCAGAAATCTCCACACTGAGTGAGGGTTAGGTTGACGATGCATATGTATGTCACACCACACTTCAAGCCGATGACGGGGATTCATGCATGCGTGCGTGCATAGTATGCTCTCAAACTTAATTAGGTCTAAATCTGACCATGACCTATACTACGATAACACGAACCAAAGGAAGAATCCTCCATGGTAACCTATCTTGTTGCCTGTCAAGGTGATCATGGATGTCCACGCGGGCCCACGAATATATAGGCTTGTCGTCGATAACCATGCAAGGGAGTGTACCATTCAGGATCCACACCCGTTCAGGTACAACAACCACCTTCTACCTCTCCTTCTACAAATTAACATTATTTCTAATTTTGAAGATGTATGTTCGTTTGTCATCCAGAAAATGATTCTGACAAGCTTGACCCAGAAAATGCGCACAGTGAAGCTCTTGGCACTAGAATCTATGGGACCAAACCCGGAGCAAGGTTCCAGTTTCCTGAGATGCTTTCCGTGCCTGGATAAGCTATATATCGAGGTGATGTTCCTTCCCTATTAAATGTTAACCATAAGGGAGTTCAATTTGTGAAACTTTTTTCCAAGTTTACAATGACAATGTACTATAATTTCTAAAGGATTCTTTTCGAGGATTTCAGTACATACATGTCCCCCCATATTGGTTGCTTGATCCTATGGTTACAATCGATAAGCATTTCTCCTTTGGATTCATCTGTACTAGTTTTCTTAGGGAACTTTTCATCCACTCCAACCTCTTGTGAAGAAGGCTACATTTTTCTATATTGTAATCAAATGCCCATGTTAATCATGTCAGATCAAAGATGGCATGTTAGTGCATTTTACAAATCCTGCAAACCAAATAGTCGTGTAGTAGTGTTGAAAACTGCATGTAGGCACTAACATGTTTTCTTCTTTTGCAGATAAGATTAGGCCCAGTGGTGGATAATGTGATACAATATAACAATCACATCGAATGCCTAGATCTGCATCTCTTAGAAATTACTTTGAACACCTACAGAGGGACCTTATTGAATATTATATTCACCAGGTTCTTTGTTGTCAGAGCAAAGGTGTTGAAGGTAATGAGGTTTGCCCTACATTTATTTCACAAAAATGAATGGATTGTTGATCAGCGCTGGCGACTGCGGCAGAATGGAATAGGCTCTAAAAATGCTAAATTTCATTTTGGAAGTTCAGATGACAGAGTAATCAGAAGTCATCGTGTCAACCCCATACACGACTTCTCAATGGCTGACCCCTTTGCAAAAATTATGAGGTTTCGAAACCAGACTTTGAAGTGGTAATATTAGTTTGAACCTCTATGATATCCCTGTTCAGCAGATCAGTGCGAGCATTTGCAACTGATGAGCTGAATTTCATTTCTAATATCAGTTTGAACCTTGTAATCTTCGAATTTGAGCCATATAAATCTGGAATTTGAACCTTGTAATATTTGGAGTTTTTGTGGTACAATCGTTGAAATTGCATCATATGAGACTCGTATATTGGTAGCACTATTTTGACCTTAATATGCAATAGTCTTAAATTTTATTAACCATTCTCGAATATGTTTACATTGTCGATCTCATAGCACATGATCTGTATAGCTAACTCGACTGCAATCTTCAACATTATTGCACATAGTTGGTTTCTTAAATTAATTATCACACTCGAGTGCCCATCATCACCCTTCTATGTAACTTTGACCTCACCCATGGGTAAACTTATGACCAAAGTCATTCCACACACTTCGTTTTTACAAAGCCTTTTACCAACAAACGCCCATAATTAGTCCCTCTTCTAGCCGACGCATGGGCAAACTAGCTAGGCAGGAAGCTTGCTCGGTAGCGCGAGAACAGGCTCACCGAGAATACATTTGGCGCCTCTTCGAGCCCACTCGTGATCAAACGAAACCCGTGCGGTGCGGTGTTGTCAAGAGTGCACTGGAATCCTCCACTATGAATGTCGTGATAAGACATGACGATTACACACTGGCCGGACCCCATTTATTACAACGGCCATTTAACCCTTGTGTCCCTTCAACCTTTCGATCACGCCCCACCATTGCAAGAAGCACACTCACCATGACAAATTCTTAGAGGGTATCCTACGCGGCTTCAATGGCACTCCGAGCGGCTACCGACGACGAGTAGTAGTTCACCATGCATGCCGTGGTGGACACCCACAAAAGGTTCATGGAGCTCTCAGTGGTGTACACCAACAACTCGGTCTGGGTGGAGCACTCCATCCACATCATGGAGTTGTTGCTTGCCAAGGAGAAGTACAAGGTGGTCGGATTTGACCTCGAATACACCCGCGCTCGTGCCGGGTCTCGTCCCAAGGTAGCCATTTTCCCAGATGTGCGTGTTCAACCACGTCCTCGTCTACCACTACTACCTGGGCACAAGGCCTTGCAAGCGTTTTGCCAGGTTTGTCAACAGCCCCCACTACATGTTTGCTATGGTCGACATCACCAATGATGTAAAGGTGCTCAAGAATTCGGGCATCGCCTGCCAGAATCTTGTTGGCATCCAGGGCCAATACAAGATCTGGGGCAGCAAGGAGCATGAGAAGGACTCACTGGTTCACCTCGCCGAGGCTATCATCGACCCAACTACAGAGACATGAAGGATTCCTGCAACAAGGACAATCATGCCTAGCACTCGGCCTGGATGCAGAAACTCGACAAAGCTCATGTCGTGTACGCGACCAAGGAGGTGTACACGAGCTACAACATATACAGGCGGATTGTTGACATGAGGAAGTGTCTCCTTCCCCAAAACAGCCAGGGATCCAGCCGAAGCAGAGCAATGGCAAGCGTCGTCGCAATAATAAGTAGATGATTATATCCTCGTTTCTCCTAGTTTAGTATGCATGTAATTTCTTGCTTTGCACTACAAAAAAAGACACATCCATGACATTTTGGACCGAACGAAATTTGTTCTATCATACTTATGACACTTCTATGACGATAATTATGAAAAACCCCAGTATCATCATAGATGTGCTGGGGGTCCTACTTCTATGACAAAAAATAATGACAGAAAATGGGCTTTTCATCCTGGGCGGGACAGAGACGCAGCTGCATGGCATTCTTTCGGCCGTTCACGATGGAAAAAACCATGGTAGAAGCGAGGGCGAGGAAAATATTGTGGAGTTCCCGATTACGGTGGGTGGTCGGAGGCCGAGCGATGCGCGTTTCACTCATACGTACGCGCGTGTGTGTGAGGCATTGCGCTCTAACTGAACCCGAGCGAGGCATTGGGCTCTAACTGAACCCGAGCGATTGCACTGCAGGCTCCGCATTACTAAACCCGAGCGATCGATCGATCCCTTGCTCTTAATTGAACCTGAGTGATTCCTTCGCTAGTGCTGCTAACTGAAGCCGATCGATGTTGCCTCTGGATGAACAGTGAGCATTGTTGGGGGGGTTGGATGAATAGTTCTCGGTGGGGGGTTGGATGAATAGGAGCCCGTGGTAGTAGAGGTTGTTTCCGCTGGATGAACAGTACCCCGATCGATTGAGCCGGTGGATGAATAGGACCCCGTGGAGGGGTGGATGAACAGGACCCTGTGGAGGGCTGGTTGAATAGTAGCCGGTGGAGGGCTGGATGAATAGTAGCCCATGGAGGGGTGGTTGAACATGACCCCGTGGAGAGGGCTGGTTGAATAGTAGCCGGTGGAGGAGCGCGCGGTGGAGGATGGATGAGCAGGAGCCCATGGATGAACAGACGCGGGTGGATGCTGGAGGAGGTCGACGGTGGATGAATAGTAGCCCGTGGAGGCAGTCGACGGTGGAGATGAACAGTATCCCGTGGAGTCCCATTTTGCGGTACGCCACACCCCTTCCGATGAACAGGACCCCCGTTTCGACCGTAGCGCTCCACCACAAGTCTGTTTCCTCCGTTTTGCGGTACGTCGCACCCCTCCCGATCAACAGGGGCCCATTTCCATCGTAGGAGGTCTGTTTCCTCCGTTTTGCGGTATGCTAGACCCATCCCGATGAACAGGATCCCATTACGACCGTGGCCGGTCAAACACAAGGCTGTTTCCTCTATTCTACAGTACACCATGCCTCGTTTTCATCGGCTATTCCGTCCAAGTCGGTTGGCTCCCGATGAACACGACGACGCATTTCGTTCTGACCCAGCCAGTTGCCTCCCCATGATCACGATGAGGGCGCAGCTTCTCCGTTTCAACCCAGCCATCTATAGCAGCATTGGCCATATGTATGCGTGAGTAGGCATTCGAGACCCCGCCCATATGTACGTACGTGGCCGTATTTACTTTCTTGCACCCTGACCACTATACGTACGTGTACATGCTACGTGTGCGCCTCTACTATGACATGTGCGCGCCTCTACTATGACACATGCCCTTCCTTACATGGCCACGGTTCATCGTCGCAGCCTGCAGACAGACTGATCTTATGTATGTACACATTCCTGACCAGAATGACAACGCTACATATGCTTCGACCAGGTGGGTCCCAACTGTGAGGCACTTCCTTGCGTGCGAAGATGTAGCTGATGGGTCCCAGCAGTCAGAGGGCGAATCATTAATTTTTGGCCCGTAATATAGGCGCCCTTCCTTGCGTTCGAAGATATAGCTGGTGGTTCCCAGCAGTCAGGGGAAACATTTATTTTTGCGAAATACAGTGGCCCGTCCGGTGGGTCCCTACTGTCAGGTGGAGGAATAATTATTTTGCGCGTAATAAGGAGGCACTTCCTTGCTGCAGCCGTCGACCCAGCTGTCAGCCTCTCCATGTACAGTACTCTTATGGTGGAAGTCGTTCGTTGACCACATTTACCACGCCGCGCCGAGAGCACCAAAGCGATGGACGACAGTGAGGCCTAGGAAGGGGACGACGCAGAGCCAGGGAAGACCCGGTAGTGGATGCCCATGCGGAGAGGAGTACGAGGGTTCACTGGTTCGGCTACCGTTGTCGCAGGGCCTGGCCAGCGGTGGGAGTAGTAGGGGGCGGTGAGGCCTTCGCGGCAGCACAGCCGGCCATGGGAGGCAGGTGCAGGCGGCACGACCGACGCTGCTTTGGGAGGCTGGAGCAAGAAGACCAAAGGTTGAAGAAGCACTACGGCCGTTGGATGGACATCGTACAGTCACTGGAGCTAGAATCATTCATATTGATTAAGTTGACAAAGCCCGCCGTCCCTGTCAACTTAGTAGGCCCACATGTCAGCCTCCCACTATGTTGGGTCCCAGCTAGTAGGGGGAGTATTCACTTTTTGTCCGTAATAAGGAGGCACTTCCTTACGTGCGAAGATATAGCTGGTGTGTCCGACCTGTCAGCGAGGGGGGGCATTTTTTCGCGAAATAGAGAGGCCCTTCCGGGGGGTCCCAAATGTCAGGTGGAGGAATCATTATTTTGCACGTAATAAGGAGGCATTTCTTTGTGTGCGACCATGGAGCCAGCTGTCAGCCTCTCCACGTAAAGTCCACGTCCGATGGATGTCGTTCGTTCACCACGTTGACCACGGTGCGCTGAGAGCACCAGGGTGGTGGACGACGGTGAGGCCTAGGAAGGGAACGACACGGAGCTGGGGAAGACATAATAGTGGCTACCCACGTGGTGGGGAGGTACGAGGGTTGACTGGTTCGGCTACCGTTGCCGGAAAATAACAGGAGGTGTGGGTGAGTAGAGGGATAGCCAGGCCAGGGATGAGAGTATGGTGGGGCCGTGAGGCCTGTCCGGCAGCACAGTCGGCCACGGGAGCAGGCGGTTCAGCCGGCACTGGTTTGGGCGGCTGGAGCAGGAAGATCAAAGACTGAAGAAGCACGATTGCCGTTAGATTGACATTCAACGGTCTGACGCTGGTGTCGGATTTCGGGTTCCGGCAAAACCCTTGAGGTTCGAACACTGGGGTGCGCATGAAGATCTCTCCCCCCTCTCTAGCTCGCACACATCATGATCTCACGGCCTAGCTCGACGAACCCAAAGAACAAGAGACACAAGAGTTATACTGGTTCGGGCCACCGACGTGGTGTAATACCCTACTCCAGTGTGGTGTAGTGGATTGCCTCTCGGGCTGAGGATGAACAGTTACAAGGGAAGAACAACCTCCTGAGGAGAGGTGTTCTTGTGCTTGGTGAACTTGCGTGAGGCTATGGATGGATTGGCTCCGGTCCAATCTGAGCTGGCTCCTACGGTGGTGGATATTCCTATTTATAGAGGCCCTGGTCCTCTTCCCAAATATTGAGCGGGAAGGGATCCCACAATGGCCAAATTCAAAGGAAGACAACTAGTACAAGTTATCCTGACTAAAGGTGGTCTTCGCCTGCCAAAGGCTCTGGTGGTGACGCCGTCTGGGGGGCTCCGTGGTGACCTCCGTCCTGCCGTCCTGCTAGTCTTGGTCTCATTGCTCCGATATGGAAACCTTTTCCTGATGCCTCGGGACTCCTCGCCTGCTCTTGCCCCTTTAGCACCAAATAGGAAACGAGGACACTACGCGCAGTGGTGCCTGCCTGGCTCCAGTCGTCATGGCTTACATCACACAAACCTCGCAAGTTGTCCCTTGGCTTGATCTCTCCGTCCCTCGCGAGCCGGCGTGGTGAGGCCGCCCCTGAGGAGGTCTTGCGTCATCCACCTTGCGAGGCTTGGCCCCTCGCGAGGGTCTCGAGTGTTTTCCGGTGAAGATGGGCCGTACAGGGCCGCTGTTGGACCGCAGGTAGCCCCCGGACCGCAGGTAGGCAAGTCAGGGGATCCCTGTTCCCAGAACACCGACAGTAGCCCCCGGGCCCAAGGCGCGCTAGGACATGGCTTCGAGGTGAAACCAAAGGGAAAGTGCGGAGTGCCGCGGGCCCCATCAGCCTGCGGCCCCGCTTGACGGTGGCGATTGATTGGACGTGGGTGTCTCCGCTTCCCCATGCTACCTCGGCAACTGCCCGACTTGACGAGTCCTTGCTGCATGCAGAAAAAGATCATTATTACCTTAGATCATGGATGCCGGCGGTTGGCCTCCCCTTGGCTATAAATGGGAAGAGGGGGCGGAGCCCCAGTCACCCATCTCCTCCTTCGCTTCTCCCGCTCCTTCTTCTTCCTCGCTTGCTGCATCGACCATGGCGCCGATACGGGGGTTCTCGGCCGCAGAGAAGGGAAAGACTCCCCTTGACGAGCCCGAGCCGCTTCCGCCGAAGAAGAGGTTGTCCCATCGTCGCGACATAGTCGTGAGGCCGGAAGTGTCGCGGCCATGGTACGAGCGGCCTCCTCCCAGGTACCCGCTTCCATTATACGCCCAAGCTGAGGGCTACGGAGGGAGGGTTGACAAGCTCCGCCGCCCGCGCCAAGGCCGTAGTCGCCGCGCCGTGGTGGCACACGCCATCGCTCCAGGAGTCCACACCGTGGACTCCTCGCGCGAACTCGTGATGTGGGCGGTGATGCCTCCGCACACTTGGATCCACTTCCCGCGGTTCTTTGCCGCTGAGATGCCACCGAGGGGCCCCCTCGAGCTTTGGTTGCAGCACGCCGACTCTGATGCCCCGGCGATTGGGGCGGAGGTTGAAGTCGTCTCCTCCGGGAGGATCTTCATGACTCGTGGATGGGGCGAGGTCGCTCGAGTCTGCCGTGCGGAAGGCGCCCTCGCCATCCACTTCGAGTATGACGGCGTCTCCATGATTTTCTACAAGGTCTTTGACGAGGAAGGCCGCTGCTTGGAGTGCTGCCCTAAAGGGGGATGTCAGGACGGCGCAGCGTCCAACATCAAGCCTTCCGCTGGGCTCGCCAGCAGCTCCTCCAGTGACAGTGGTGACTCCTGGTGGTTCAGCGACTCTCCCGAGCTCGTCGAGACTCCGGAGACAAGCGACGACAGCTACGTGCCCCGGAGCTCTCGCCGGGCCTAGAGCAAGGCCGCATCATCCGGCCGCCGCCGTCACAGATCCGGATGGGGTTGGCACCGGCCCTTGGAGGCCCACTGTTGATGATGGCGTCGGCGATGTTTGGTGCGTGTAGATAGGGCCCCTACAAACTTCCTTTTCTTGTTCCCTACGAGGAATCAAGACGGACCCCGTGGGGGCGTGTAAAAGGTTTGTAATGTCTTTTGTTGATATTATCCTTATTATGAAAATTTTGTGAACGCATGTCCTGCTAAGGCTCGGTCTCCCCTTTCCAACCCCGCGGTAGCTTGGTGCTCTACGCCGACAGGTCCCGGTCCCCAGGCAGGCTGCAGCCGTCGCTGGTATGCTAGGTCGCGATGCTGTGGTCAATGCCAGGAGGTGAGCGGCCCGGGGTCCAGTAAGAGCTCCTGAGGCGCGATGCTCAAGAGGTCCCATTTAGCGCGCAAGCAGCTACCTGAGGATGGGAATGGGAGGCGTCGTTGCCGCGGCAGGGCAACGAAAGGCGAGGATCTTATGCCGTACCGCTGGGTCGATCCAGGCGCAAGACTTATCTTGGCATTCCAGAGCTGGTTCCTCGTGTTGCGCCAGACTTGTGCGTTGACCACTATTGGGTAGATAGGCTAGGCTCGTGCGAGCCTCCCCTCTTCTCCATGCTCTTCTATGTGCTCTACGTCCTCAGATCCCCGCCCTCGAGGGAGCTCAGCCGCCGCTGGTATGCCAGGTCGCGATGCCGTGGTCAAGGCTAGGGGTGAGGGCTGGACAGCTGGTAAGAGCTCCTGAGTCGCAATGTTCAGGAGCCCCCCTTTTAACGCGCAAGTGAATTGCATGGGAGAAGAGGGAGCCCGCGGTACCACCCACTGTAGTCCTTGGGAGGTTCCTGCAAGTTAGCACGAGGAAGGGCACAAATTGCCATGGTGATTGCCGGTCCACCACTGGTTGCTTCGCAAGGAGGTGAAGGCACTGACGGTCTGGTGAGGTGACGTGTGCGGGCGTGCCGCGAGGCAGAGCTCGACCGCTCAGATTTGTCAGTGTTGCAGGGATGGACCCAAGCACAAGTGTCGTGCCGGCATGAGAGGTTCCCGTGGCGGGTGATAATCAAGCAGGCAGTGATGATAGGTAACTTATGCATGAAAAGAAAACTAGCTTAGGTAAATGCAAGAACGATACATGCCACTGGGTCAGACCTGAGCGGCCTGGGGATGATGCAGCCCGAGGGGCGCCCCCAGCAGGGTGAACTAAAGATGCAAGTGGATATACGCCGCAAGGATAGACCCATGTGGCCAGGGAATGATGCAGCCCAGGGGGCGCTCCCAACTAAATAAACTTGGAAAATGTCACTATGTTTGGTTATCGAAGGAGTGTTGGGGTAGCTAAAGACGTGCGCTGAAGAAGTCGTTCCTCACGAGCCGTCGAGGCCTAGAGCCTCGGGAGGCTTTGGAGGCTCAGGTGGACTCCTGAGGACCGTCTCCGTCTTCGTCAGGACTGTGTGATGTCTGGCCTCCTGACCTGCCAAGATGCACCGTAGGTTGCGTTGGAAGGCGGCTGCCATGCTCGGCAGGCGAACGGCATGCGAACGTAGCTGTGAGGCGGACCCTCACACCGTCCAGCACGCGAAGGCCAGAAGCGCTCCTGAGATCCGGCCTTGTTGAGCCCTGGGATGTCGATGCAGACGCGCAGCTCACCACCCTCGCCTGGATGGGGAGCAGCGCCAGGTGGGCGGCGGTCGCCGCGCATGGCTCTTGCATCCTGCAGCTCCTGAGTGGCCTTGGTGATGAACTCCTGAGCGTGGGGCGCTCCTCTCCCGGTGTCCTCCTGGGGGAAATGTTCCGCGAAGCATGCCTCCACATGGTGCCCGAGCGCCTCCCTCATGATGCTGGCTAGGTCTGAGGCCCTCCAGAAGAGAGCCCCCAAGCCCTGCCCGAGGAGAGCGTCGGGCGTGCCTCCCTATGCAAGGGAGGGAGGCGCCCCAGGCGCGGGCACCGATCCTGGGGTGGCGCCGCTGGAGGCGCCGCTCCCCTGAGGCCCAGTGCGAAGTAGATCCTTCTTCTTCTTGGGGTTGGCCTCAGGAGGGTACTGTACACCCGCGCTGCCAGGGTCTCCGACTGCTGCAGCTTGGAAGGCATGCTCGAGGGAGCACACCACGTCTCTTTCTTCGCAGGGGACTGTGATGATTCTGCCGCTTCCCGGCATCTTAGGACGTTGTAGCCATGGTGGGTGACTACCATGAATTTGCCTAGCGCTGGGTACCCGAGGATGGCATTGTACGGCAGGCAGATGTGGGTGACGTCGAAGTCGACAAGCTCGGTGTGATAGTTATCACGCTGACCGAAGGTGACAGGGAGACGAACTTGCCCTATCGGGCTGGTGGAGCCGTCAATCACTCCTGAGAAAGGCTTGGTGGGCTGGAGCTAATCGTATGGCACTTGAAGGCTATCGAACGTCTCGACGGACAGGACACTGAGCCCTGCGCCGCCGTCGATGAGGGTCTTGGTGACTTGGACATTGCTGATGACAGGTGAACAGAGCATCGGGAGGACGCCATTGGTTGCCGCGCATTTGAGCTGGTCCGCCGAGCTAAAGGTGATGGCGTACTTTGACCATCTGATTGGGCGCGTGGCCTCGAGCTTGGGGAGGGCAGCATTCACCTCACGAGAGAACTGCTTGAAGATGCGCTGGGAAGCTTGGGCCTCAGCGCCACCCAAAATGCAGGCAATGGTGCGTGGCTCCTGGAAGCCCCCAGCCCCTTCGTCCTGTTGGTGGTCATGGTTCCTCCTTGGTGGTGGTGGGAGCGGAGGGAGACCAGGGTGGCCCTGAGGATGGTCCTCACGACGCTGGTCCCTCCAGGCGCCCTCACGAGGCTGGTCCTGCCAGCGGTCCTCGCGAGGCTGGTCGTGCCACTACAGGCGGGGCCCGCGGTCATCCCAACGTCCTCCACCTTGTCCACCTCCTCGGCCGTAGCACCGATCATTGCGCTCGGGGCATCGACCGAAGCGTCCATCTTGAACGCCCCTGAGCTCTTGACAGTCATTGGTGTTGTGGCTGCGCATGTTGTGGAAGGCGCTGAATGTAAGTCTTCCCTTGGACGACTCGGGAAGGTCTCAGTCGCGCTTTGTATCTGGCTTTGCTGCGAGTACGGCCACCCCATTGCTCTTCACGTCCTTGACCTTGGCCTTCTTCTCCTCTGGATCCGTAGCAGGGAGCTCGAGGAGGGAGAGACACCCCTCTGCAGCTCTTGCACACTTGGTTGCTATATTAAACAGCTCCAAGGTCGTGCATAGCTCCTCATGGATGGTGAGCTCCTCCTTCATCTTGATGTCAGGGACGCCATCGGAAAATGCTGAGATGATGGCCTCGTCCATCACCTTGGGGATCTTGAGGCACACACTGTTGAAGCGCTGGACGTACTTCTACAGGGTCTCTCCCGGTTGTTGCTTGATGCAGCGCAGGTCACCCGCGGCTGGGGGGCGGTCGCCTGTGCCCTAGAAGTTGGGGACGAAGTGGTCGCACATCTCATCCCAGGAGGAGATCGAGCCCGGGGGCAGGTTCAGGAGCCACGAGCGGGCGCCGTCTTTGAGAGCCATGGGGAACCAGTTCGCCATGACCTTTTCTTCGCTGTTGGCCGCCTCGATGCTTAGCTCGTAGAGCTACAAGAACTCCGCAGGGTCGGGGGTGCCGTCGTAGCGAGGAGGCAGATCAGGCTTGAACTTGCTTGGCCAGACGACACTACGCAGCTCAGGAGTGAAGGCGCGGTAGCCCGGCGTGGCCACCGGGGCCTGTCGTGGAGGCGGAGCTTGATTTTCGTGTCCCCGTGCCACCATGGCAAATGGCGCATGGCCCTGCCACGGCAAGCGATCCTGACGTGGCGGTGCTGGGAGTGGTGGAGCATTTTCTTGCGGACGAGGAACCTCGTGGCAGCTTCTTTCTTCATGCGCGGGCACACGGCACGGTGGATCACGCCGCAGGACCGCACATCTTGGAGTGAGGACGCCGTCTTGACACGGAGGGGGCGAAGGCACTCCATGAGCCGCACGTCTCGGCACGAGGGTGCCTCTTGATGTGGAGTGGGCGGAGACGCTCCGTGAGCCACATCGCTTGCAGCCGAGGGCAGGCGAGGTAGCGAGAGGGATGGTGCAGGAGAGCCCCCCGCGGCGCTGACGAGCTCGGCGATGCAGTCCAACCAGTCCTCGTAGATCGACCGGGCGGTAACGCAGGAGATCGCGTGCCATGAGCAGCGCGGCCTGCGCGTCCGTGGGTGCGCGGCGAGCGTGAGACGATGAGTTGGCCGGAGTCAGCGATGGGTGGCGGTGCGGTTGTCTCGCCGCACGGAGGCGTGAAGTGAGGAGGCTTGCTGCTTGTTTGCCGCTGGGCCGGTAGCGGCGTTGGCGGCGGCTGACGGAGAACGACGGGGAGGCCCACCGACATGGGCAGTCTGAGCGATACGGGTGGTGAAAGCATCCCAGCACTCAGCGCGGGCCCAGCAAGCGTCGGCCATGAACTTGGTGGAGTGGCGAAGCGCGGATTCACGAGAAGAAAGCTTGGATGCACCCCTACCTGGCGCGCCAAATGTCGGATTTCGGGTTCTGACAAAACCCTTGAGGTTCAAACACTGGGGTGCGCACGCAGATCTCTCCCCCCTCTCTAGCTCGCACACATCATGATCTCACGGCCTAGCTCGACGAACCCAAAGTACAAGAGACACAAGAGTTATACTGGTTCAGGCCACCGATCTGGTGTGATACGTCTCCAATGTATCTATAATTTTTGATTGTTCCATGCTATTATATTATCTGTTTTGGATGTTTATGGGCTTTATTATACACTTTTATATTATTTTTGGGACTAACCTATTAACCGGAGGCCTAGCCCAAATTGTTGTTTTCTTTCCTATTTCAGTGTTTCGAAGAAAAGGAATATCAAACGGAGTCCAAACGGAATGAGACCTTCGGGATTGTTAGTTTTGGAATGGAAGCAATCCAGGAGACTTGGAGTATACGTCAGGAAAGCTTCGAGGAAGCCATGAGGAAGGGAGGCATGCCCTACCCCCCTGGGCGCACCCCCACCCTCGTGGGCCCCTCGTGGCTCCCTTGACCGACTTCTTTCGCCTATATATGTCCATATACCCTAAAAACATCAGAGAGTAGAATAGATCAGGAGTTCCACCGCTAGAAGCCTCCGTAGCCACCAAAAACCAATCTAGACTCGTTTCGGCACCCTGACGGAGGGGGGGAATCCCTCTCCGGTGGCCATCTTTATCATCCCGGTGCTCTCCATGACGAGGAGGGAGTAGTTCCTCCTCGGGGATGAGGGTATGTACCAGTAGCTATGTGTTTGATCTCTCTCTCTCATGTTCTTGAGGTGGTACGATCTTGATGTATCGCGAGCTTTGCTATTATAGTTGGATCTTATGATGTTTCATCCCCTCTACTCTCTTGTGATGGATTGAGTTTTCCCTTTGAAGTTATCTTATCGGATTGAGTCTTTAAGGATTTGAGAACACTTGATGTATGTCTTGCATGTGCTTATCTGTGGTGACAATGGGATATCATGTGATCCACTTGATGTATGTTTTGGTGATCAACTTGCAAGTTCCGTGACCTCGTGAACTTATGCATAGGGGTTGGCACACGTTTTCGTCTTGACTCTCCGGTAGAAACTTTGGGGCACTCTTTGAAGTTCTTTGTGTTGGTTGAATAGATGAATCTGAGATTGTGTGATGCATATCGTATAATCATACCCACGGATACTTGAGGTGACATTGGAGTATCTAGGTGACATTAGGGTTTTGGTTGATTTGTATCTTAAGGTGTTATTCTAGTACGAACTCTATGATAGATTGAACAGAAAGAATAGCTTCGTGTTATTTAACTACGGACTCTTGAATAGATCGATCAGAAAGGATAACTTTGAGGTGGTTTCATACCCTACAATAATCTCTTCGTTTGTTCTCCACTATTAGTGACTTTGGACTGACTCTTTGTTGCATGTTGAGGGATAGTTATGTGATCCAATTATGTTATTATTGTTGAAAGAACTTGCACTAGTGAAAGTATGAACCCTAGGCCTTGTTTTAACGCATTGCAATACCATTTGTGCTCACTTTTATCATTAGTTACCTTGCTGTTTTTATATTTTCAGATTACAAAAACCTTTATCTACCATCCATATTGCACTTGTATCACCATCTCTTCACCGAACTAGTGCACCTATACAATTTACCATTGTATTGGTTGTGTTGGGGACACAAGATACTCTTTGTTATTTGGTTGCAGGGTTGTTTGAGAAAGACCATCTTCATCCTAAGGCTCCCATGGATTGATAGACCTTAGGTCATCCACTTGAGGGAAATTTGCTACTATCCTACAAACCTCTGCACTTGGAGGCCCAACAACGTCTAGAAGAAGAAGGTTGTGTAGTAGACATCAAGCTCTTTTCTAGTGCCGTTGCCGGGGAGGTGAGCGCTTGAAGGTATATCTTTAGATCTGGCAATCGAATCTTTTTGTTTCTTGTTTTAGCACTAGTTTAGTTTATAAAAGAAAACTAAAAAAATGTAATTGAGTTTGCCTGATATGCTTCATCTTTTTAATATCTTTCGTGAGAATGATGGAAGGGAAAATTGTGCTCAAGTGCTAGAAGAAGAAGTATATAGAATGTTTGGCACTAAATCTTTGACTGATGAGCATGATTGCAATGTTATTAGTATGAAATGTTTGAATATCCATAATACTAATGATGATTGCACTAGTTATGATGAAAATATAGCATGTCGATTTTTGTGGAGTGCATAGAGTTTGCAAGTACATACCAAACAGGGAAGATAGATTTTGCAAGAGGCATAAGTATTTGGAAACTAAATGGTTGCAAGAGAGGCTAGATGTTAGTTCTGAAAATTTAAAATATCTTAGCCATACTTGTGAACTTTGCAATGAATATGGTCATTTAAATATCAAATGTAAATTGTTTCATGATCGAATCGTGTCCAAAAATTGTGATGACTTGATTTCCCTTGCACATCATAATGAACTTAGTTTGCTTTTGGGTTATGAAGAAATGAAACGTATAACTAAGGTTATTCCAGAATTTGCCCTTGATAGAGTTCTTGATTTTGATCTAGAGGAAATTTATATTTATTGTGCGGTGAATTGCATTGAAAATCCTTATATTGCCAAGTACATAAAGAAAAGAAAACAAATAGAGGATGAAGGGAATACTAATGAAAGGGAAGAGACTCCCCAATATTCTCCTATTATTTCTTATGATGAATCAAGTAACGAGGAGGAGCCTTCTATTCAACCAATCTCATTAATAAGGAGCTCCAAAAATAGGATTGAACCCACACATGATGTGAAGAAGAAAAAGAAAAGATGGAGAAGCAAAGGTAGAAAGGTATCTCTCCCAAATGATGTTGCTCCTATTACTCATTGTGATGATGATAATTGCTATACTATTGGTGCCATCCATACTATTAATGATGAGAGTGATTATTCTTATGATATGAAAAGGCCCAAGCTTGGGGATGCTATGTTTGATGAAGATGATGTTTTTGAGAATATATTTGCTGCATTAATGTTTATCCCAAGCTTGGGGATGCTACGTTTAATGAAGATGATATTTTTAGTCTCCCAAGTTTTGATATGCAAATTTATAATGATGATAGCGTGCCTCCTACTTATGATGATTATATTGATGAAAGTGGGTTTGGAAGAGTGTCAACTTTAGGAAGTAATGATCCCACTATTTTGGAGGATCTTGAATCTTATTTTGACAATTATGAAAGTGGATTTGGAGAGGTCATGACTTTATTTAGTAATGTTTCCACTATCATGGATGAGGTTTCAATTGATTATGATGAGAACAAAGTTTCTACTTATGATGATTATTGTGATGATACTTATGCTATAAAAAGTAGAGATGATTATATTTATAAAACTTGTCATGATTGTGATTACCCTTTTTGTGAACATTACTCCTTTAATGTGGAAACAATTTATAGTATTCAAGTTTCTTATTATGCTCCCACTATTCCGAATAAGAAGAATTTTGCTTATGTGGAGAGTAATAAATTTTCTATGCTTGTGGATCATGAAAAGAATGCTTTATGTGATAGTTATATTGTTAAATTCATTCATGATTCTACTGAAAATTATTATGAGGGAGGAATATATGCTTGTAGGAGTTGTAATAATATCAAGTTTCCTCTCTATGTGTTGAAAATCTTGAAGTTGACCTTGTTTTACCTTCCTATGCAAGTTGATTCTTGTTCCCACAAGTTGTTTGCTCACAAAATCCCTATGCATAGGAAGTGGGTTAGACTTAAATGTTCTAGTCATATTCTTCATGATGCTCTCTTTATGTTACAATTCTTATCTTTTATGTGAACATCATTGAAATCATCATGCCTAGCTAGGGGTGTTAAACGATAGCACTTGTTGGAAGGCAACCCAACTTCATTTTTGTTATTTGATTTTTTTCTCCTGTTTAGTAATAAATAATTCATCTAGATTCTGTTATGATTGTGTTTTTATGTTTTAATTAGTGTTTGTGCCAAGTAAAGCCTTTAGGACCTTCTTGGGTGATTGTTATTTGATCTTGCTGTAAAAAACAGAAAGTATGCGCTCACGAGAATAATTTTCATTTTTTACCAGAGAGCGGTAAAATACCAATTCCAACTGCAGTAGATCAATAAATAAATTTCCTAGAACTTCCTAATTTCTCAGGATTTTTGGAGTTACATAAATATTAGAAACCTACAGAGTACTACAGACTGTTCTGTTTTTGACAGATTCTGTTTTCTATGTGTTGTTTGCTTATTTTGATGAATCTATGAGTAGTTTCGGAGGGTATGAACTATAGTGAATTTGGAATACACTAGATATTACACCAATATGAATTTAGAATGAGTTCACAACAGTACCTAAGTGGTGATTTATTTTATTATACTAACGGAGCTTACAAGTTTTCTGTTAAGTTTTGTGTTGTGAAGTTTTCAAGTTTTGGGTAAAGATTCGATGGACTATGGAATAAGGAGTGGCAAGAGCCTAAGCTTGGGAATGCCCAAGGCACCCCAAGGTAATATTAAAGGACAAACAATAGCCTAAGCTTGGGGATGCCCCAGAAGGCATCCCCTCTTTCGTCTTCGTTCATCGGTAACTTTACTTGGAGCTATATTTTTATTTACCACATGATATGTGTTTTACTTGGATCGTCGTTTTATTTTATTTAGTTTTGCTTGCTGTTTGAATAACATACCAAGATCTGAAATTCTTAAATGTTAGAGCGTCTTCACATAGTTGCATAATTATTCGACTACTCATTGATCTTCACTTATATCTTTCGGAGTAGTTTGTTGTTGCTCTAGTGCTTCACTTATATCTTTTTAGAGCACGATGGTGGTTTTATTTTATAGAAATAGATGAACTCTCATGCTTCACTTATATTATTTTGAATAGTCTTGAACAAGATGGAAATTTGCTTTTAGGAATAATATAAAACCTTTCATAGAAGTGCATTGAATACTATGAGAAGTTTGATACTTGATAATTGTTTTGAGATATGGAGATGGTGATATTAGAGTCATGCTAGTTGAGTAGTTGTGAATTTGAGGAATACTTGTGGTGAAGTTTATGATTCCCGTAGCATGCACGTATGGTGAACCATTATGTGATGAAGTCGGAGCATGATTTATTTATTGATTGTCTTCCTTATGACTGGCGGTCGGGGACGAGCGATGGTCTTTTGCTACCAATCTATCCCCATAGGAGCATGCGCGTAGTACTTTTTTTCGATAAATAATAGATTTTGGCAATAAGTATGTGAGTTCTTTATGACTAATGTTGAGTCCATGGATTATATGCACTCTCACCCTTCCACCATTGCTAGCCTCTCTAGTACCGCGCAACTTTCGCCGGTACCATAAACCCACCATATAACTTCCTCAAAACAGACACCAACCTACCTATTATGGCATTTCCATAGCCATTCCGAGATATATTGCCATGCAACTTTCCGCTGTTCCGTTATTATGACACGCTTCATAATTGTCATTTTACTTTCAATGATCATGTAGTTGACATCGTATTTGTGGCAAAGCCACCGTTCAGTATTTTCATACATGTCACTCTTGATTCATTGCACATCCCGGCACACCGCCGGAGGCATTCACATAGAGTCATATTTTGTTCTAAGTATCGAGTTGTAAGTAAATAAAAGTGTGATGGTCATCATTATTACAGCATTGTCCCAGTGAGGAAAGGATGATGCAGACTATGATTCCCCACAAGTAGGGATGAGACTCCGGAAAAAAAAGAGGCCATAAAAAAAGAGAAAATGCCCAAATAAAAAAATAAAAAAATGAGAGAAAATGAGAGAAGGGGTGAGGGAGTCCTGGATTAGGGGGTCTCCGGACAGCCGTACTATATCCTTTGGCCGGACTGTTAGACTATGAAGATACAAGATTGAAGACTTCGTCTCGTGTCTGGATGGGACTCTCCTTGGCATGGAAGGCAAGCTAGGCATTAAGGATATGGATATCTCCTCCTTTGTAATCGACCTTGTGTAACCCTAACCCTCTCTGGTGTCTATATAAACCGGAGGGTTTTAGTCCGTAGGACACAACAATACCATACAATCATACCATAGCCTAGCTTCTAGGGTTTAGCCTCTCTGATCTCATGGTAGATCTACTCTTGTACTACCCATATCATCAATATTAATCAAGCATGACGTAGGATTTTACTTCCATCAAGAGAGCCCGAACCTGGGTAAAACATCGTGTCCCCTGCCTCCTGTTACCATCCGCCTTAGACGCAAAGTTCGGGACCCCCTACCCGAGATCCGCCGGTTTTGACACCGACATTGGTGCTTTCATTGAGAGTTCCTCTGTGTCATCGCCGTTAGGCTTGATGGCTCCTACAATCATCGATAGTGATGCAATCCAGGGTGAGACTTTTCTCCCCGGACAGATCTTTGTGTTCGGCGGCTTCGCACTGCGGGCCAACTCGCTTGGCCATCTGGAGCAGATCGAAAGTTAGGCCCCTGGCCACCAGGTCAGGTTTGGAAGCTTAAACTACATGGCCGATATCTGCGGAGAGTTGATCTTTAGCGGATTCGAGCCTCTGCCTTGTGCGCCATGCAGTCACGATGAGTACGATTTAGCTCTACCATCAGACAGTGTTCAAGAGATCGCACTGGCAGCCGCTCTGACCCTCAATTCAGAGCAAGTTGCGCCGTCCATGGACGGGTGGATGGACCCCGCCACGGAGGCCTTACCCTCAGCGACGATCAAGCCGAATATCGACCTTACCCTTCATGAGAGCCATGTTGTTAAACCGCCAGATACTTCTCCGGCCACGGACTTCGAACCAACTGCGCCCGTTCCTATCGAATCCGGTTGGGCGCTGTTCATGGAGTTTACCTCCGCGGATATCTTTCAACACTCGCCCTTCGGCGACATACTGAATTCATTAAAGTCTTTCTCCTTGTCAGGAGAGTCCTGGCCGAACTATGTCCAGTAGGGTTGGGATGCGGATGACGAAGAAATTCACCGCCCACCCACCACCCACTTAGTAGCCACTGTCGATGACTTAACCGACATGCTCGACTCCGACTCCGAAGACATCGACGGTATGGACAACGATGCGGGAGACAAATAGGAACCACCGCCCAGAGGGCGCTGGACGCCCACTTCATCACATGACGTATACATGGTGGACACACCAAAAGAAGACGACGACGAGGAACGGAAGGACGCAACGAAGGGTTGTCTGTAGCGACCAGACCTCAAACAGTCTGATCTCTGTGCTCCGGTGTCATCCCTGGATCAGTAATGCTGACACCACACAGTACTCGGAGGATTTATAGCAGAGTAGCAATCACACACTTATTACATCGAGTGTCTCAAAAGAGAACTTATTACAATAAATACGGCTTAAGGCCATCTAATAATGATAACAGCGGAAGGCTCGGAAGATAAGTGAGTCCATCAACTCCAACGGCATCACTGAGTATAGAACCACGACCTAAAAACTCCTTAATCCTCGTCTGAAAAGTCTGCAACATTAATGTTGCAGCCCGAAAACGGGTTAGCACATGGAATATGCTGGCAAGGTAACACATAGAGAGTAATGGAATAAAACAGCTATACTATATGCATATTTGGCTGGTGGAAAGCTCTATGGTTACAGTTTTGCGTAAAGCCAATTTTTCCCTACTACAAAGGAATAAATTTAATTACTATCATGGTGGTTGTTAAACATTGAGAATGGTTGACAGCATTCTCAATCCCAATTAAGCATCATCATTAAACATAACCCAACAAAATTAATTTAGAGTCACATGTTGAGATTCACATGAAAATCCAAGTACTAGATACTCAAGATGTCCATAACCGGGGACACGGCTAACCATGATTAGTTTCTTACACTCTGCAAAGGTTTGTGCACTTTTCCCCACAAGACTCGATCGCCTCTGTTTGGTTTCTCGCACTACATGGTGTTTGAAAAGACGGATGACCGAGACATAGTCTTTCAGAAGCGCTAGGACCTTACGATGGGTAGACCGTACCACCTACATCCCCTACATCTGCTAGTCTACCACTGTAAGAGTTCGCACTACTTAGTCAACTATGCTAGAGCCCATAATAGCTTGTTGCTACACACGGAAGTTTCTAGTATGAATAGTCTCACAATCCCTTTGAGCCTGGGTGGCGGTCCAAAAGAAAACAGGCAAGTCCTGGAATACCCAGGTGCCTCAATCCACCCAGATGTTTGTTTAAGTTGCCACCTTAGATAAACCATTAATTAACAATCTCACATCTGTCATGGATTTCACTCACCCAATCCACGTCTACTAGCATAGCATGGCATAATAAGCAAACGTAGAAGTAACTCCCAAAGGTTTGATAATAAACAGGTAATTGGTACTACCTCATCTAATTCCCATCCCACAATTTAATTAGATCCTAATCATGCAATGTGTGAGGATTTGATCTAATGCAATAAAACTGGGTAGTAGAAAAGGTATGATCAAAGTGTTACTTGCCTTGCTGATGATCCGCGAAACCTAACGATTCGAAGTAACAGGCGGCGCACTCCGGGTATTCTATCGCAGAAAAACAAACAATCATACAATAAGTTCTCATCTAATGCACAGGTAAAACTCAAATAAGAGATCTAACCAGAAGGTTCAACTTATGAACTCCGGTTGGCAAAAAGAATCAAATCGAACGAAGCAACGAAAATCAAACGGCAAAAGAAAACAACTTCGTTCTAGTAATTTGGATCTAGGGAAAATTTTACAGTAGCAAAAACTTGTTTAAGTTGGTTAAACGGATAGAGGGTTTCAAGACGAATCCCTAGGCACTTGAATCGCCTGATTCCGATAAACGAGCGAAAAGTTAAACTAAAACGAAAATCGGATCAGGAATCGCGGTCAGAAAAATCGCGGATTTAATCCGAGAAAAAGAAAAATGACGAACACCGATATTATTTTTCTCTCTTTTTTTTCTTTTTATCGGCACAGAAAATGAGGCGCGACGAACCTTGGGCGGCGGGATCGTCGGCGGCGGCGGCGGCTCCGGCGGCGCGCACGGATCGAGGCAGGGCTGATGGGCTGGGGCGGCTCGGGGCGGCGCTATTTAAAGGCTACCCCCGGGCGGTGTCCCGCTCGGGTACGGCCCGGAGTCGGTTCGTTTTTTTGTTAATTATTCCGCTCGGAAGAAAAATAAAAAGAAATACTAAACGGACACCAAAAATTCCGAAATAAATTTTCACGGGCTTCTAAAATCAAGCCACACAAGGTGAACATTTATTTGGGCCCTAAATGCAATTTTGAAAAACACACTTTTTCCTAAATTCAAATAAAACACCGAAAAACTCCGAAATAAAACCTTATTTGATTTTATTATTAAATCCTCAATATTTCTTTATTTTGGGAAAGTCATTTTATTCCCTCTCTCATATTTTTGTAGTAGAAATAATTGATGATAAAATAAATAAAATCAAATGATCCTATTCTCAAAATTTGAGAAAACTCAAATAAGAAAATAACGAAATCCCCAACTCTCTTCGTGGGTCATTGAGTTGCATAGAATTTCTAGGATCAACCAAAATGCAAAATAAAATATGATATGCATGATGATATAATGTATAACATTCCAAATTGAAAATTTGGGATGTTACAAACCTACCCCCCTTAAAATGAATCTCGCCCTCGAGATTCGAGTTGGCTAGAAAATAGGTGAGGGTGGTCTTTGAGCAAATCTTCCTCTCGCTCCCAGGTGGCTTCACCCTCTGTGTGGTGGCTCCACTGAACTTTGCAAAACTTGATAACCTTGCTGCGAGTAACTCGGCTGGCAAACTCGAGAATCTTGACTGGTTTCTCCTCGTAGGTCAAATCGTTATCCAACTGAATAGTTTCCAAAGGCACTGTGTCTCCCAACGGTATGTCAGCCAT
This sequence comes from Triticum aestivum, assembly GCF_018294505.1. Classification (NCBI taxonomy): domain Eukaryota; kingdom Viridiplantae; phylum Streptophyta; class Magnoliopsida; order Poales; family Poaceae; genus Triticum; species Triticum aestivum. Next base: position 89,791,651 of record NC_057800.1, read on the forward strand.
CTCCGCGTGACATTTCTTTAACTGAGAAACGTGGAACACATCTTGTACTCCTGACAATCCTTTGGGCAATTCCAACTTGTAGGCTACTTCTCCCATACGTTCCAAAACTCGATATGGTCCTACAAATCGTGGCGCTAACTTCCATTTAACTCCAAAACGCTTTGTTCCCCGAAGTGGAGATACTCGAAGATAAGCCCTATCTCCGACTTCATAAACTGTCTCCTTTCATTTGGAATCTGCATAACTTTTCTGTCTGGATTGGGCTACCTTGAGCCTATGGCGAATCAACTTCACCTTCTGTTCAGACTCTTTAATCAAGTCAGGACCAAACAACTGGCGGTCTCCAACTTCATCCCACGACAACGGTGTCCTGCACCTCCTTCCGTACAAAGCTTCGAAAGGGGCCATCTTCAAACTGGTTTGATAACTGTTGTTGTAAGAGAACTCTGCATATGGCAAATTATCGTCCCAACTAGATCCGTAATCTAGCGCACAAGCTCTCAGCATATCCTCCAAAATCTGATTGACTCTCTCGGTCTGCCCATCTGTCTGTGGATGAAAAGTTGTACTGAATTCTAGCCTGGTTCCCAAAGTTTTGTGCAACTGCTTCCAGAACTTTGAGGTAAATTGGGTTCCTCTATGTGATACTATACTCCTTGGAACTCCATGCAAACATACGATCCTGGTCATGTATATCTTTGCCAACTTAGCCCTGGTGTAAGTGGTCTTTACTGGGATGAAATGAGCTACTTTCGTCAATCGCTCAACTACAACCCAAATCGAGTCATAGCCTGAACAAGTCCTGGGCAATCCCGTGATAAAATCCATGCCTAACTTATCCCACTTCCATTCGGGTATCGGCAATGGTTGTAACAAACCTGCTGGCTTCTGATGCTCTGCCTTTACTCTCTGACATACATCACAAACTGCTACATACTCCGCAATATCCTTCTTCATTCTGGTCCACCAGAAAAAATCCTTCAAATCCAAATACGTCTTGGTGTTTCCTGGGTGAATCGAATATGGTGAGTCGTGTGCCTCTTGTAGTATCAACTTCCTGATCTCCGGGTCATTAGGCACGTAAACACAGTCTTCAAACCATAGGGTGTCATGCTCATCCTCACGAAATCCTTTAGCTTTTCCTTTGCTCAGTTTCTCCTTTATAGCGGCAATCTCTTTGTCAGCTTTCTGAGCTTCTCTGATTCTATCCATCAAAGTTGACTGAATCTCCAATGCTGCTACATAGCCTCTCGGAACTATTTCCAAACATAGTTCACGAAGATTTTCTGCTAACTCCCTTGGTATTTCTCCCGTCATTAACGTATTGACATGGCTCTTGCGGCTTAATGCGTCTGGTACTACATTAGCCTTTCCAGGATGATAATGCAATTCCATATCATAATCCTTGATAAGCTCCAACCATCTCCTTTGTCTGAGATTTAACTCCTTCTGGGTGAAAATGTACTTCAAACTCTTATGATCCGTGTACACCTCACAATGATTTCCAATGAGAAAATGCCTCCATGTCTTCAATGCACGCACTACAGCTGCTAACTCCAAATCATACGTGGCATAATTCAACTCATGAGGTTTCAGTTGTCTTGAGGCATATGAAACAACTCTCCCTTCCTGCATAAGCACTGCTCCAAGTCCTCGACGTGAAGCGTCGCAATACACCTCATAATCCTTGGTCTGGTCTGGCAAAATCAACACTGGTGAGGTAACCAAACATTTCTTCAATTCCTGGAAACTAGCCTCACATTCCTCTGTCCATATGAACTTGGTATCCTTCTTCAACAACCCAGTCATAGGCTTCGCAATCTTTGAGAAATTCTCAATAAAGCTCCGGTAGTATCCTGCAAGTCCAAGAAAACTCCGGATCTCTCCAACTGTTATTGGGGCTTCCCACTTGGTCACGCTATCAACTTTAGCGGGATCTACTGCTATACCTTCTCCAGATATAACGTGTCCAAGGAATCCTACTTCCTTCAACCAAAACTTACATTTGCTGAACTTGGCATATAATTGATGTTCTCTAAGCTTTCCAAGTACCAAACGCAAATGCTCCTTATGTTCCTCTTCATTCTTCGAATAAACCAGGATATCATCAATGAACACTACGACGAACTTATCCAAAAACTCCATAAACACTTTGTTCATCATGTTCATAAAATAGGCAGGTGCGTTAGTCAGACCAAATGACATAACGGTATACTCATACAGCCCATACCTGGTGATAAAAGCTGTCTTAGGAATATCCTGTTCTCGAATTTTCAACTGGTGGTATCCTGATCGCAGATCGATCTTGGAAAATACCTTAGCTCCTTGCAATCGATCAAACAGATCGTTGATCGTTGGTAGTGGGTACTTGTTCTTGATCGTTACTTCATTCAATCCTCGATAATCAACAACCATCCTTAACGATCCATATTTCTTCTCCACCAGAAGTACTGGCGATCCCCAAGGCGAAGAACTTGGGCGAATATATCCTTTATCCAGTAACTCCTTAATCGGCTTCTTAATTTCCACCAAATCCTTTGCTGGCATCCTATATGGTCTCTTTGATATTGGCCCTGTGCCTGGCAATAGCTCAATCAAAAACTCAATATCTCTATCCGGTGGCATGCCTGGCAACTCCTCTGGAAATACATCAGGAAAATTCCTTACCACTGGTACTTCCTCCTGCACAACTCCTGTTAAGGAATTTACTTGAGTCCTCTTTGGCACATGTCGGGATACATACTTGATCCTTCTCCCTTCTGGTGTGGTAAGCAAAATAGACATACTAGCACATTCAATATTCCCTTCATACTTTGATAACCAATCCATGCCTAATATCACATCCAATCCTTGAGATTCCAATACTATTAGGTCTGAGGGAAAAACATAGTTACCAATCCTTAATGGTAACCGATCATACCATCAACTAGCCATATATTCTGCTCCAGGCGAGGTTACTAACATGGGTGACCTAAGGGCTTGGGTTGATAGGTTATACTTATCCACAAATCCCCTTGAGATGTATGAATGCGATGCGCTAGTATCAAAAAGAATGAGTGCAGTAAATGATTTAACCAAAAACTTACCTATTACTGCATCGGGCTGAGCTTCTACCTCCTCCATGCTAACGTGGTTCACTTGTCCCCTGTTGAAAGGGTTCGGCTTCTTCCCAGAACTTCCATTGCTATTTCCATTTTGCAATTCAGGACATTAATTTGCATAATGTCCTGTCTTCGAACACTTAAAACAAGTGACTTGGCTTAAGTCCTTCTTGGCTGGGGTTGATGGGTTGGTGCGATTCTGGCCGTTGCTTCCTCCATTACCATTACCATTCTTGGTGCCATTGTGATTGTGCGAGCTACCTACTCCATGGGTATGCTGAAAATGTCCTCCCGGTTTAGGGGTAAAACGTGGCTTCTGCTGAGCTCCTGAATTGTATTTTCCTTGTCCATTCCTCCTCTTGCGATTCTCAATTTGCTGCTACTTCCCTTCAATCATAAGAGCACGATCTACCAACTCCTGGTAGTTGTTGAAGGTTGCTACCATCAACTGCATGCTCAACTCATCATTCAGTCCTTCCAGAAACTTCTCCTGCTTAGCTGCATCCATAGCAACATTGTCTGGGGCATAACGTGCTAGCTTACTAAATTCCTCCACATACTGGCCAACTGTCCTTCCTCCTTGGCGCAAGTTGCGAAACTCACGCTTCTTCATGGCCATAGCTCCTGCTGAAACATGTGCAGTACGAAAAGCCTGCTGAAACTGGTCCCATGTGACAGTGTCAACTGGTAAAGTGGCTGTGAAATTCTCCCACCATGATGCTGCGGGTCCTTCTAGCTGATGTGTGGCAAACTTCACCTTCTCCGCATCTGTGCATCCTGCTATGGTCAACTCCCTAGCTGTCTTGCGGAGCCAATCATCTGCTACTATCAGCTCGGTGCTACTGGAAAACACCGGCAGATTTAGCCTAAGAAAACGGGCTAAGTGGTCAATAGGTGGTGGTGGTGGTGGGTTGTTGTTATTGTTCCCCTGATTCTGATTCTGGACTAGCAACTGCATCAATGTGTTCTGCTGCTGGATCAACTGAGTGAGCTCCGGTGGGAAGGCAAATCCGGGGTCACGTCTCGGAGGCATCTGAGGGTTTAGAAAAGATGAGATATAAGAATAGAGGGGGTCTAAAGAGAAAACACTACCCATATGCACATGAGGCAAAAACAAACAATTCACTTCAATCAATCAAACAAAGGCATACAATCAATCTATCTATCGCAAAAGTGCTCGGACTACTATATTTACATGGTGGACTACTACTACTAATGAGGTGGTCTACTAGAAATATTCTACGGTCGTTGACTCCATAATATCTGCTCCAGCTTCATCAACATAGTCATCATCGCTACTATCTGTTTCCAAGCCGGTGCCGTCGATGATGATGTAGTCTTCCGGGCTAATCTCCTTGGGTTCTTCGTCTTCATCTACTGGCGTAGGGCCTCCCATAAATATTCCAATCTTCTTGATCAGGTCGTCATTCTTCTCCACCAATACTTTAATTTCCTCTTCATAATCTTCACGTGTAGCCTTGAGTTCTTCCTCCAATTCCTTGATTCTAGTCTTAGCCTTCTTCAGACCTATCATGTCGGCGCACATCTGGTTCTCCTGTCGTCGAATGTGCTGGTTTAACTCCTGGATAAAAGCTGCAATTGATCTATCCTTCCTGGTGCTAATCATCTCCCAGTGCTCATCTTGGCGCCCACAAATCTGGTAGATAGTATCCTTGAGATCCTGGCGGTAGACTTCTCCAATGCGTCCCATGGCGATGTGAGCTGCCATGCTCTTTCCTGGACTCCAAGTTGGTGCATCAAAAGAAAATTCTATGGGCTCAGTGACTGGCATGAACATCCTTCCTGGAACTTCAACTTGAATCATCCAGCGCTCTTCTTCAGGTAAAGTGGCGTTGTAGGTTCCAGTGAAACTTGGTACTTCTATTCAGGTATCTAGTGACTTCCTTCAAGTGACGTCCATAGGGTGTATCTTCATCCGGTTGTGTGAACTTGTTCCTTGCATCCGCCATCCTAAAGAGTAGAAAAGATGAGAGGTCAGAAGAGAAGAGAGTGAATAGTGATCTAGGTCTCTAACTTAGTGGTCGTGTCCTATAGTCAGCGTGTGCTCTGATACCATCTCTATAGCGACCAGACCTCAAACAGTCTGATCTCTATGCTCCGGTGTCATCCCTGGATCAGTAATGCTGACACCACACAGTACTCGAAGGATTTATAGCAGAGTAGCAATCACACACTTATTACATCGAATGTCTCAAAAGAGAACTTATTACAATAAATATGGCTTAAGGCCATCTAATAATGATAACAGCGGAAGGCTTGGAAGATAAGTGAGTCCATCAACTCCAACGGCATCACTGAGTATAGAACCACGACCTAAAAACTCCTTAATCCTCGTTTGAAAAGTCTGCAACATTAACGTTGCAGCCCGAAAACGGGTTAGCACATGGAATATGCTAGCAAGGTAACACATAGAGAGTAATGGAATAAAACAGCTATACTATATGCATATTTGGCTGGTGGAAAGCTCTATGGTTACAGTTTTGCGTAAAGCCAATTTTTCTCTACTACAAAGGAATACATTTAATTACTATCTTGGTGGTTGTTAAACATTGAGAATGGTTGACAGCATTCTCAATCCCAATTAAGCATCATCATTAAACATAACCCAACAAAATTAATTTAGAGTCACATGTTGAGATTCACATGAAAATCCAAGTACTAGATACACAAGATGGCCATAACCGGGGACACGGCTAACCATGATTAGTTTATTACACTCTGCAGAGGTTTGCGCACTTTTCCCCACAAGACTCAATCGCCTCCGTTTGGTTTCTCGCACTACATGGTGTTTGAGAAGACGGATGACCAAAACATAGTCTTTCAGAAGCGCTAGCACCTTACTATGGGTAGACCGTACCACCTACATCCCCTACATCTACTAGTCTACCACTGTAAGAGTTCGCACGACTTTGTCAACTATGCTAGAGCCCATAATAGCTTGTGGCTGCACACGGAAGTTTCTAGTATGAATAGTCTCATGATCCCTTTGAGCCTAGGTGGCGGTCCAAAAGAAAATAGGCAAGTCCTGGAATACCCAGGTGCCTCAATCCACCTAGATGTGTGTTTAAGTTGCCACCTTAGATAAACCATTAATTAACAATCTCACATCTGTCGTGGATTTCACTCACCCAATCCACGTCTACTAGCATAGCATGTCATAATAAGCAAACGTAGAAGTAACTCCCAAAGGTTTGATAATAAACAGGTAATAGGTACTACCTCCTCTACTTCCATCCCACAATTTAATAAGATCCTAATCATGCAATGTGTGAGGATTTGATCTAATGCAATAAAACTGGGTAGTAGAAAAGGTATGATCAAAGTCTTACTTGCCTTGCTGGTGATCCGCGAAACCTAACGATTCGAAGTAACAGGCGGCGCACTCCGGGTATTCTATCCCAGACAAACAAACAAGCATACAATAAGTACTCATCTAATGCACAGGTAAAACTCAAATAAGAGATCTAACCAGAAGGTTCAACTTAAGAACTCCGGTTGGCAAAAAGAATAAAATCGAACAAAGCAACCAAAATAAAACGGCGAAAGAAAACAACTTCATTCTAGTAATCTGGATCTAGGGCAAATTTTACAGTAGAAAAAACTTGTTTAAGTTGGTTAAACGGATAGAGGGTTTCAAGACGAATCCCTAGGCGCTTGAATCGCCTGATTCCGATAAACGAGCGAAAAGTTAAACTAAAACGAAAATCGGATCAGGAATCGCGATCAGAAAAATCGCGGATTTAATCCGAGAAAAAGAAAAACGACGAACGCCGATATTTTTTTTCGGCACGGAAAACGAGGCGCGACGAACCTCAGGCAGCGGGATCGTCGGCGGCGGCGGCAGCGGCTCCGGCGGCGCGCACGGATCGAGGCGGGGCTGATGAGCTGGGGCTGCTCGGGGCGGCGCTATTTATAGGCTGCCCCCGGGAGGTGTCCCGCTCGGGTACGGCCCGAAGTCGGTTCGTTTTTTTAATTATTCCGCTCGGAAGAAAAATAAAAAGAAATACTAAACGGACTCCAAAAATTTCGAAATAAATTTTCACGGGCTTCTAAAATCAAGCCGCACAAGGTGAACATTTATTTGGGACCTAAATGCAATTTTGAAAAACGCACTTTTTTCCTAAATTCAAATAAAACACCGAAAAACTCCGAAATAAAACCTTATTTGATTTTATTATTAAATCCTCAATATTTCTTTATTTTGGGAAAGTCATTTTATTCCCTCTCTCATATTTTTTTAGTAGAAATAATTCATGATAAAATAAATAAAATCAAATGATCCTATTCTCAAAATTTGAGAAAACTCAAATATGAAAATAAAAAAATCCCCAACTCACTCCGTGGGTCATTGAGTTGCATAGAATTTCTAGGATCAACCAAAATGCAAAATAAAATATGATATGCATGATGATCTAATGTATAACATTCCAAATTGAAAATTTGGGATGTTACATTGCCCCCTCGAGAAGCAGTCAAAGCGGCGGCGTAAGCGCTGCTCCAAATCCCGCCTCGGCAGAAACAACGATCATATAGACCCAGCGTAAGAGCAGGGTGAACCATTGGCGGACCACGTCAACACGGAGAATCAAACCGAACAACCCGATTCTGTCAAAGATAATAGTCCGGACGACATCACACCGGACAGACACCCGGAGCAACAGAATGCCCATCAAAGGCTCGTTGCCACCGCGAGGAGTCCAAAAAAGCAGAAGCAAAGGCTCAAGGCTGCGCAAGACACACTCAGAATTAGATGGAGTAAAGTGCTCAACACAGCAGCGAAGTACGGCGGTAGTCACCCCACCAAGAGCTACCCGAAGCGGAAGTTGCTACCTGAATTCGATGAGGAGGCCTTAGATCACCCGCAACCAAAAACTAAAACAGCCATTTGGCCGGATAGACGACCTCACGGCAAACATAGAGTGGCAAACAATGCCGCACATAAGCCAATACGCGATCCACGCGAGGGCTCGCATCAAAAGGACAGCACAACCAGATCCATCTATGGACCACGCAAACGCGCTCCAGCATACGATGCAACACAACAAACATCCGAACAATGCGGTACACCCAGATACAGGGGTGCCGCACACCCCCTATGTTTCACCGACGAGGTGCTGGACCATGAATTTCCAGAGGGATGCAAACCCGTAAACATAGAGGCATACGACGGAACAACAGACCCTGGGGTCTGGATTGAGGACTATATCCTCCATATCCATATGGCTCGAGGAGATGATCTCCATGCCATCAAGTATTTACCCCTCAAACTCAAAGGGCCAGCTCGGCAGTGGCTTAAAAGCCACCCCAGAACCTCCATTGGAAGCTGGGAAGAGCTCGAAGACGCTTTTCGGGCAAATTTTCAAGGGACTTATGTCCGAGCTTCGGACGCGGACGCTTTGAGTCATATAACTCAACAGCCCGGAGTGTCAGCCCGAAAGCTTTGGAACAGGTTTCTTACTAAAAAGAACCAAGTAGTCGACTATCTGGACGCCGAAGCCTTGGAAGCTTTTAAGCATAGCATCCGCGACGAATGGCTTGCCAGACATCTCGGCCAAGAAAAGCTTAGAACAATGGCAGCATTAACAAGCCTCATGACTCATTTTTGCACGGGTGAGGATAGCTGGCTAGCAAGATGCAGCACCAGCGACCCCAGTACATCCGAAGTTAGAGATGGAAATGGGAAATCACGGCGCAGTAAAAATAATAAGCGCCGAAGTAAAGAAGACAACCCGAAGAGCACGGCAGTAAACGCAGGATTCAGAAGCTCTCGGCCAGGTCAGCAAAAGCCGCCCTCTAAAGGCGCTAGAGATGAACTGTCCAGCCTAAACAAAATTCTGGACCAAATATGTCAGATCCATAGAACCCCTGGTAAACCTGCTAACCATACCCACAGAGACTATTGTGTCTTCAAGCAGTCCGGCAAGCTCAACGTCGTACACAAGGGGGAGGATACACCAAGCGAAGACGAGGATGAGCCTCTCAAGCAATACACTTGGGAACAAAAGAAATTTCCACCATAAATCAAAACAGTAAATGTGTTACACGTGATCAAGGGGAGAAACAAAGCGGCACTCCCAGAGAAATATGCCCAAGGGCCTATCACTGCGGAGTCCTGCCACTGGTCGTCTTAATCGATCACTTTTGACCATCGGGATTACTCAGCAAGTATCCGGCGTGCAGGATGGGCTGCCTTGGTATTAGACCCAATAATTGACGGATACCACTTCACACGAGTCCTGATGGACGGTGGCAGCAGTCTAAACCTGATATATTAGGACACAATCAGCAAAATGGGGATAGACCCAACGAAAATTTGCCACATCAATACTACCTTTAAAGGAGTAACGCCAGGCCCAGGGGCTCATTGCACGGGCTCCCTGCTACTAGAGGTTATATTCTGCATCCCCGATAACCTCCGTAGCGAAAATTTAACCTTCCACATTGCTCCGTTCCAAAGTGGCTATCAAGCACTACTTTGACGCGAAGCTTTCGCTCGCTTTAATGCAATACCGCATTACGCTTCCCTCACGCTTAAGATGCCCGGTCCACGTGGCATCATTACGGTGAATGGAAATATTGAGCGATCCTGGCGTGCCAAAGAGAGTGCGACTGCCTTGGCAGCCGCACACTAAAAACAGCCCCACCAACCAAAGCATTTGATAGGTCGTCAAGACCACGGACACGGTTAGACGAGTCCGGCGCAGCTACATGTAATTCATACAGGTTTGATGGCCACACCCCTATTACAAATACGAGGGGCTCAACGCGCGCAGACAAGTGGCAATTTTTACTCATCTTGAATTGTACATGGTTTCTTTAAACCTACCTTTTTGCACGACAACTTTTCACCTAAGTTTCTCTATTTTACAGATGACAATCGTGCTACACCCGTCCAGGATACAGCACAATGGAGACACAGGTGCAGATGTGCAGGAGGGACCCGTTCCAAGGATTCTTTTTAGATTAAGACCCTGCGTAAACCTTTTTTACTGTCTCTTGTTGATACACATCCCTCGGATTGTCAGTACAATTGAGAAGAATGCTGACGTCTTGGCATGTGGCCACGTCAGAATAATGCACGTACCTGGACACCAGGGGCTTACAAAGGGCACTGTTTAGGCCTGGTTTACACCATAAAGACCGAATACCTTAGGGAGTGTTCGACGTCGCGAGTTTGGCCTTATATGCATCAGCTCCGAATCGTGTCTTTGGTCAAATGTTGGGTTTGCCCGGCTCCTGTGTTTTGCTGCCTTATGTTCCACTCTATCGGCTAAGGCGGCACCAGGAGAACTACTGCGATTGTGCCGCGGTTCATCCGGACGAGCACCTCAGTAGAGAAAGCCGAAAACTGACTGTCATGATATAGCGTGAGACTGGTCAACCACTCGATGCTCTATCGGAATGTTAGAATTCCTCCGCCTTAACAAGGGGCCGTTTCCCAGCCAGGCATGTACGCACCCCAAATTCGGGAGAGTGCAGAGCCACCAGGGACTATATAGTAGCCCCACCGTCAAACTCCTATGGCTAAGTGAAAGTGTTAAAGCATTATAGTCCGGTTGCCTAGTTCACTGCGCCATCACCTCCTTATTAGGACCAAGACGTTGGATTAAGTGTGAATACGCGTCTTCTGCGAACACCCCCGCATTATATGCGTGGGGGTGAAGCCGACGACTGCAATCTTTCAGGTTATACACATATATACATAAACGGCCGCACATGAGGCATCATATTACTTTCGGGCAAAAGTATAAATACAGCCTTAATAAAATTCATAAAAACATTGTGTTTACAATGGGAATACATGTCACTCAAACATAATATTCTTCGAGCACTGGGCCTCTATCAAACGAGCACCCTCGAGAACTTCTTCGAAATTGTGCTCGGCAGCCACTCGGCCTATGGCCAAACCCTGTGCCGCAACAGTGGTAGCATCCATATCCGCCCAATATGCTTTGACACGGGCAAGGGCCATCCGCGAGCCCTCTATACACGCTGACCTCTTCATCGCATTGATGCGCGACACTGCTCCAAGGAACAGCTGCACTAAGGTGAAATAGCTGTTCGGCTTTGGTTTTTCCGGCCATAGATGATCTACAACGGACCTCATGGCGAGTCCGGACAACCTGTTGAGTTCGGCCCATTCGGCTAGCTCATCAGTCAATGGAAGTGGACGCGCTGGAATGTTAAACTGCGACCAAAATAGCTTGTCCACTTCACGATCTATTTGATCTCGGAAGTATTCGGACGCATCGACAGCGCTCGCCGCCAAGCCCATATATGCGTCTGCAGAACTCCACAGCCGATCCAGAGGGGCATACCGCAGATCTCCGAACTTCCTCCGCAGCAAAAAGGGCTTCCCAGCAGTAATATCCCCGGCTTCACGCAGCTCTTCCTTCTTTGCCCTCATAGCAGAGCGGGTGTCCTTGGTCACCGCCGCGGCCTTTACAAGGTCCGTCGCCTTCACTTGGTTTTCTTCTTCAAGGAGCTGGCAGCGGTCGGCAGTGTCTTTTAACTTTACAGCCATCTTGGCCATTTTATCTTTGCTTTCGCAATGTGCAGCCTTTTTGGCTCTTAACTCTTCGACCGCCTTTAAAGCGGCCGCATTACTAATTCTTGCTTGTTCCTTGGCTCGGGCAAGTTCCGCCCGAAGGGTCTCCATGGTGGCAGCTCCATCTGCAGTCATGACATATTAAAGATACTAGCGTTACACTGCTCTTACTATGTGACATTCACCAGAAAACATTACTTACCATGTGCCTCGTCAAGCCGCTTGTAAACAAGCTCGATGTCGGCATCTGCCGCATCCAGTTGCCGCTTTAGCTCGGCAAACTCATTAGTCCTGCTAGCCACCGGAGCTTCCAGCACGTGCACATAAAGGCGGTTTGGTTATTACCTGGGATTACGGTCCTCTGTTCGCCACCGTTCTCGACGACAACCAGAGTCTCAGGGTCTACTATCTACACAGGGCACACCTAAAAATGTGCGGTACTATCAAAAAGTATATCATTTCACGTACCTCAAAGCCCGTCAGTAGACTCATAAAAGCTTCATGCAATCCGCTTTCGGCGGACGAAATTCTTTCCATCACTGTACCCATCAATGTATGGTGTTCTTCTGAGATGGCCGCTCGCTCCAACAGCTCCCTCAGTATGTCCGACCGCATACCAGACGGTGCCGGACTCTTTTGTTTGCTCTCTTCAAGAGCCGGACGCTGGGGACTTCGGGTGACTATAGGATTATCTTCTGGCCTCACCGGATCCGGAGAGGCCCTCCATGACGACACTTCAAGGTCGCCCGCTTCTTGAGCGGGGGAGTCAAGGGGAGGCGTTTCGCTCTCCATCATCTCCGGAAGAAGATCCCCCGAAGATGAGCTCTGCTGAGAAGGGCTAAGATCCGAACTGCAAGATAAACGCTTCGGTTATTTTCCTCACAGGTAAGGTAGTATATCTTCACTATTAAAGTACTTTTTGATTACTTACAGCTCGTTGGAGGGCTGATCCTCGCGCGGACCTTGTGCGGCAAGAGCACCCTCCAAGGTAGGACCCTCTGGTGGAGACTTCTTCTCCCGTTTGGGAGCCTTGGTTTTCGGATCTTCAGAGGCAGTCCTCTTCCTTCCCCGAAGCGAGAGAAGGTCAGATTCTTCCCCTTGGTTATCCTCCTTCACGGAGGTGCTCATTCCCTCGGTTGGAATTGGTAGCGATGGGGGCCCGCTTTTGACCTCGTTATTCCCCCCTTTATCTTCCTTTGAGGGCTCCGGGCAAGGTGCTAGCTCAAGCATCTTTTCCAGTACTGGATTCTCCAAACCCTCAGGAAGGGGGGCTGAACACTGAATCATCTTCGCCCTTGTTAGCCAGTCCTGGTCAAAGAGCAATTTCTCAGAATGACATCATGGTAAATGAAAGACTGTGTGTTCGGCTAAAGGATTACTTACTTGGTCGGCGGTACGGTTGCTGCTCAGGCCCACGTCCTCGGTAGTATCCGGTATTTGTGGTCCGAAGAATGATTTGTACATCTCCTCGTGTGACATGCCGAGGAAATTCTGAATAGTGCGCGACCATTCTGGGTTGAACTCCCACATGCGGAGGGGCCGGCGTTTGCAAGGCTGGACTCGACGAACCATCATGACTTGCACCACCGTAACCAGACTAAAATCTCCTTCGAAGAGATCTTGAATGCGGCTCTGCAGTACAGGCACGTCCTTGGCTGGACCCCAGCTCAGCCCTCTACTAATCCATGACATCAGTTGTGGTGGAGGGCCCGAGCGGAAAGCAGGAGCAGCCACCCACTTGGCACTTCTCGGAGCCGTGATGTAAAACCACTCCCGTTCCCATAATCCGGATACCTCTGGAAAGGAACCCTTTGGCCATGAAGCTCCAGCGTTCTTGCTTATTAATGCGCCTCCGCACGCTCCGTGCTGCCCCTCGACCATCTTCGGCTTCACGTCGAAAGTTTTGAGCCACAGGCCGAAGTGAGGGGTAATGCGGAGGAAGGCCTCACATACGACAATAAATGATGAGATGTGGAGAAAGGAGTCCGGGGCTAGATCATGGAAATCTAGCCCATAATTGAACATCAAACCCCTAACGAAGGGATCCAGAGTGAGGCCTAGACCTCGGAGGAAGTGGGAGATGAACACAATGTTCTCGTTAGGTTCAGGAGTAGGGACGACTTGCCCTCGGGCAGGCAGCCGATGCGAAACCTCGGCGGTCAGGTATCTGGCCTCCCTTAACTTTTTGATATCCTCTTCCATAACGGAGGAGGGCATCCACCGGCCTTGAAGGCTAGATCCAGACATGATTGAAGGTCTGAAGCACCTGACCAAGGCTTTGGGTGTTATAACTCGAGGCAGGGGAAGGATTCGATTGAGCACGGGAGGGAAAAAAGTAAAGGCCTTGTCCCTTTATAAAGAGAGTGAATATCAAGCGTCCTCTCCGTAGCCGTTTGGGACTTGCCTATAATCTAGGAGTCCTAGACACAGTTGGGTTATCCACGACCATATTGATAGAATCCCATAATTAGGGGAACATGATCTCTGCTTTGACAAGACATGTCAAGAAACCGCCTCGCATTATGTGTGGAGCTGGTTGAAGAAAAACGGTTCGAGTAATCATCGAGCCATGGCATGATGTCATGTTGCCAAAACATGTCGACAAATTAAGATTTGTGGAAATATTATTCTCTCTACGGTGGTATGTGGAACTTATTTTGCAGGGTCAGACACTGTCGGGTGGTAGGTGCGACATATGCCAACGGGTGGCTTACCATTGTGGGAACCAGTAAGACGTCGCCGGTGCCTGGAAGCGGGATCAGGCGAAGACATGCACGCCGGCGAATCTTACCCAGCTTCGGGGCTCTCCGTGGAGATAACACCCCTACTGCTGCTCAGCGGGGTCTCCGCATGATCACTAGATGAACAAGTAGCTACACGATGCTCCTTGAGCTGTTTTGTGAGGAGAAGAAGTAGAGCACGGCTAGCCCTCCTCCCCTCTCTATGTGGTGTCTAGAACTAGCTTGGATCAACCCTTTGCATGGGTGTCCCAGGGGGTTTATATAGGCCTACCTCCCGGGGGTACAATGGTAATCCGGGTGGGCGTGGGGCCCAGCCGTCTGTGACTACACTCGCCGGCTTCTGCGCTGGCTGCTGGGACCCGCAGGCTGGTGGGTCCTGCCGGCTGCCGGCTCCTTGGTCGACAGGCAGGCCCCACTGTCCAGGGCCTTGTCGGTGGCTGGTTACTATTGCTCAATCCTGGTGACGAGGGCTTTGCCGAGGTGGGCGTGGCTACAGTGCCGCCGTCCGGCGGGTGATCGCTGTAGCCTCACCGCGTCTTGTCTCCTTAATGGGGCGTCTCCTTCGAGGGAGGTGGCAAGCCGGCTGTGGAGAGCCGGCTCTGTCTTGGGCCGACTAGGGGAGGCCTGGCCGTATTCCGGCGTCTCTCTGCCCGAAGGGGCCCACCGCCCGGGGGCCGCACTGGCAGCCCGTCGTGGATGACATCAGGGTCAACATGGCAACAGTGCCGTGCCGGACAGACCATGGCCACCCGTATGACGCACTGTGCCAGGCGTGCTCGAGGATTCGGGGGTGGCAGACTTTATTGTAGCCACGCCCCGTCACATCGCCATTATGTGGATGCAGACTTCGAGGGTATGATCTTGACCGCTTTGTGGGAGCCGGCTTTTTGGAGTCGGCCTTCTCACGGCCGGCTTTCTTCATGAGGGATAAAGTCGGGTCGCCTTCTGATAGCTGGCCTGGGATATAGCCGGCAAGGGGATGGCGGCCCCACGTCTTGGATTCTTGAGGGCCGGATCGGCTTGTAATTTTCTAGAAGAGCCAGGGGGTGCCGGCTAGGCTACCCGTGGTCATTTACTCCGACAGTAGTCCCCAAAGCTGATCGAGCTTCGAGGCTGACAAAGGGACGAGAAGCTTGGTCAGCTTCCTATCCTGAGGGTCCGGCTTTGCTTGTGCGCGCCGTCTTCGGGAAGCCCTTTTCCTCGTAGGCGGGAACGCGGGTCGGCCTGCGAGCTGACCGCACGCCATCCCGCGGGCCATGTGGCAATGAAATCCTACCAACGCACGCGCGCGACGGGACGCTTCGCAGGCCAGGGCCCGCCACTCCCAGGCCTCGGCCCGAGCGCAGATCTTATGCGGCCCACACGGACCGCTCGCCTTCCCGCGGTGGTTTTATTAAGCCATCAGGGCGCAATAATCGCGGGATGTGGGGGAGTGGGCGCAGTTGATCCCCACGTTCCCCCACGCCACGCCTCCTCGGCTCCGCCGCGCGGGTCTATAAGTAGGGGGAGGAGGGGGAGCGGCAGAGGCTCGCACGCTCTCCTTCGCTCCGCCCCTTCTTGCCTTCCTTGTTCTTCCCTCCGCCACCGCAACATCCCATTGCCGTGCCGTTCCGCCATCGAACCTCTCGGTTCCTTTGGTCCCGCCATAGCGAGGTCGTGCGCGTCTACGTCGTCGCTTCGTCTTGCTCCCCGCCGCATCGCTCCCATGGCGCTGTCGAGCTCGTGGGATGGCTCCAACGTCCATGAGGACCACGTCGAGTTCCTCCGCCGGACGCGGCGCCTACCGGGCGAGAACTTCGTGCGGGTTCGTCAGGAGCCGGCGAGGGAGATCTCGCACTGCCTGCACGGCTTTGGCCTCCCGGCGAGCGGATTCCTTCGAGCTTTCCTTGAATTCTACCACCTCCAGCCGCCTCACCTCACGCCCAACGCGGTGATGCTGCTGTCGGCTTTCATCACCCTGTGCGAGGGCTTTCTTGAGGTTCTCCCCACTCTCGAGCTCTGGGGGGAATTCTTCCAGAGCAAGCTCGGCACCGTCGTCGCGGGCATGCCCGCCCCCTGCGGAGCCTTCATTGCCATGAGGCGGACGGGCGAGAACAATCCGTTCCCACCCATCCCACTGATCTAGTCGGTGAAGCTCTGGCAGAAGTCCTACTTTTACGTGAAGAACGTCGCCCCACAAGGCGACTATGTCAACTTGCCGGCTTACATAACCGGCCCGCCGGCTGGGAGGCAACCTTCGTGGAGCTGCCGGGCCAGGTCGCTGTCTCAGGCTGGGAACGCAGCCATCTCCCGGCTCCGGGTGATGATCCAGTCGGAGGGCCTGAATGGAGCCGACTTGGTGGCCGCCTTTGTGGAGCGCCGGGTACTTCCGCTCCAAGGCCGGCCTCACATGATTTGCCAGATGAGCGGCCGCTTCGACCTGTGCCGACTGAGCACAAGGGAGATGCCTCATGCAGAGGTGTCTTACATGGTGAACTACATCTCCATCTGCAAGCTCGCCGAGGATTGGCGATATGGCAAGGAGCCGTATTCTCGCGCCAACCCTCCGCCTGCCGTAGGTTTTTCTTCTTTTCTTCATTTTTGTAGCCGGCCTCATGATAGCCGACCTTTGATCAGTTGGTTTGCCCTTAGCAGAACCCTCTTCTTCCGCCGACGGCCGGGGCCGCAGGGGTAGAGCGCCAGCTCCTCCCCGACCGCACGGTGGACGACGCCGACGACCCGGACCTGGGAGCGGCCGCCATGGAAGACGCCATCGTGGGGGAAGGCGACGAGGAAGGAGGCGCGGGGCCCGGAGCCAGCTTCGAGGACTGGCCGGACGACGACGAGGTCGAAGCCGCCCCGCACCGCCAGCCGGCGCTTGATCATCAAGGCGCGGGCCCGTCGGCCGTGCCGGCTGCCCGTGGCGGCAAGCAAAAGCGCCGGGCCCCGTCGACCTTCTTCGGCAGCCGGCCAAAAAAATCCAAGGTTTTCGCGGCGGCGACCAGGCGGGATGAGGCGGCCGTGAAGGCGGCCCGCTTCCGCAAGGCGGTGAAACAGCCACAGGCGATCTCGGCGTAAGTCGTCAAACGTCTTGTATATATATATATATATATATATATATATATATATATATATATATATATATTGTTGTCCTTTTAGATTGAAGCTCTTCTGAACCTTTCTTTGCTCGCCGGGCAGGGCACCGCTTTCCCTTGAGCAAGGTCCTGGCGGCTCCGTAGTCGGGCCGACTGGAGGGTCCTCCGGCTCCCATCGCATGGATCCCCGCGCCGACCTTAGGGAGGCCATGGAGCGGAACGCACGGGAGGCGCGGGAGGAGCGGGAGGCGGCGGAGCGAAGGACCGCCCAGGCGGCGAAGGAGCAGGCCGATGCGGCAGCCAAGGCCCGGGCGGAGGCGGCAGCCGCGGAGACAGAGGTGGAGGCCTCGCGCAACCAGCCTCCGTTGCTCGTCGTTCCCCTCCACGTCATGGCCCCCAACATCCCCGTGCCCCCGTCGGAGGAGGTCGACCAAGACCCGCCGGTGGTGGAGAGGAGGGAGGACCACGTGGTCTTCGTGGAGGGGGCGCCGCAGACGGCGCCGACTGGGGCGGGCCAAAGCGGTCAATCAGCCGCGGCACCAGAGCAGTCGGCCGGGGGCGAGCCGGAGGCAGGGGCCGGCCTCGAGGTGCAGCCGGCATTGCGCCGGCGCACAGGGGGAGGCACCTCCGCACCGGAGCCGCACCAAGCTGCGGGCGCCAGCCAGACGGCGGAGGCCCTGGAGGCGGCCAGCGTCAACACGTCCGAGTGGACTCCCAGCGGGGGGATGGGCGAGCTGAATGCAGCGGCCCAGGAGGTCCGGAACCGACTTCAAGCCCAAGCCGCCTCACTCCAGCGATACACCCAAGAGTTCCTCATGACGCGGGCTGTCATCCGGGTGAGTCTTCTGGCCTTGGTTGTTTTGCTCTTTTGATTTCTTGCATGGGGGCGTGTCAACGCACCCACTGGGTGTAGTCCCCGAGTTCCGAGTCGGCTGCTGCGCAGGCGGCTTGGAACTTACTAGGTCCTGACAACTATCTTATTCTCGCCTCCTGTCTGATCTTCCAGGAATATCATAACCTCCGCGCTGCTGCCTTCAACTCCCAGGCTCAGGAGCTGGGCCGGAGAACCGAAGACCTGACCAGCAGCCGGAGTGCGTGCTTTGTTTCGTTCATCTCCTATGGGGGCGCGTCAGCGCACCCACTGGGTGTAGTCCCCAAGATTCGGGCCGGCTGCTGAGCAGTCGGGTCGAATCTTCCTTGACGACTTCTTCCTTATTGATTTTCCTTTTTCTTCATGCTTGCAGGGGCCAATGCCGACTTGAGGGGGCAGCTCAGCGGGGCCCAGGCCGCCCTTCGCGCCAAGGAAGCCGAGTACAACGCCTTGGTCCTGGAGCATGACCGCCTGGCCAAGAAGTTGGCCGACCAGGAGGAGAGCCACAAGGCGGCCCTGAACAAGGCGCAGGACAGCGAGGACGCCCTGAAGGCCAAGTTCGAGACCGAAGCGGCGGGCTGGGCTGAGGCAAAACAAGCGCTGAGCGAGGGCTTTCGTCGTATCGAGGATCTGATCGAAGGTAAGCCGCCTTCCTCACTCCTTGCTTGCCCCTTGCCCCCTGATTTGTGTTCTGACTAGTGCTGCTTTTTGTTCTCTGTGCAGACTACTTTCCCGGCTACTCCGTCTTCGCCACCCAAACCATCGAGGCCCGTCACGAGGCGCGCCGGTAGGCGGGGGCTGAAATCGCGCCGGACGCGAGACGGACGCTTGAGGAGCAACTCTTGGCGGTCCAAGCCCGGCTGCAGCCGGCTCGTCGTATGCTCCATCGCCTCCAGCATGCCAGGGCGTAGGTGTTGGCCACCCTTTGGCCAGGCGAGACGATTCCCCGCACCCCGAGTCGTACGACTGACTGGCTGGAGGTTGCAGTTGGCCGCTTCGGGGCCTGGAAGGCAGCAGCGGCCCGGCTTGGAGCTGGGCGGGCGCTAGAGTTCGTCCAAGCCTGGTATCCCGGGCTGAACCCGGACCAGCTGCGCACCTGGCGGCTGGAGGCCGACGAGGAGATGGAGGAGGTGCGGACGGCTATTGCTCAGCGTGCCTCGACGATCGCCGAGTGCACTAACATCAGCGTCTTCGATCCTGAAATAAATGACGACGGTGTTGCCCAGCCGGAGGAGTGGCTCAGGCTGGACCCGGCAGCGGGTGAGGACTCGGCAGAGGAGATCGCCTCCAGCGATGAGGGCGAAGACGACGAAGGAGAGGAGATCGCCTCCGGTGAAGCGGCCAGCCAGCCTCAGCCTGACCGTGCTTCCAGCAACGAGGCAAGTGCTAGCGCGCCCTCTGCAGGAGGCGGTGATCATGCCAAGGTTCGCCAGCCGGCCACTCCTCCAGCCGGCACTGTCGTCTCCACTGACCTGCCCGACTCGCCAGTCGCTCCCCTGGCTTAATCTGTCGTCCTTGCTTTTCCTGCTTGTTACCCTTTGAACAATTTTTATTAAACTTGCGCAGTTCCACCCACTGGGGGTGTATTCGGATTATGTTGAATGCTGGCCTTTTGAAGGTCTTTTGTGTAAATATGATCATGTGGGTGTTTGGTTTCCATTCGTGTATGCTTTTTATCCTTAGGCTGTTTCCTTTGCCGCCTTCCCCTTTTGGGAAGGCAAGTACTCGAGCTTTCTTAGATTGAAGCGAGGCGAATGGAAGCCAGCCGGCCGGCTACTCTGGTAGTCGGTCGGTGGGGGGGAGAAAAACCGGCTTTTGTTATATTAGTCCGTTAGTCCCTAGCCGTTTTTCGTGTGGGCGTCCTTTCCTGCCTTTAACTCTTGCCAGCCGAACAGCCGGTTCTTCGAACTGTGACTTTTGGCAAGAGAAGGCTTGGGTGCCGGCACACTACCTGTCTAGCCGCGGGTAGGACTTTTAATATAACTCTAGGCGGCCAGTCCCCGGGCCGACTAGTCGAACCCGGTGCCGGACGAAAAAAGTTAATGTAATGACAAGGTGATAAGCATGATATTCTTCATTCATAGATAAAAGATGGCAGTCCCCGAGCTCTCCTCGGGGGGGCCTATTGTCTCGTACTTAGTACAAAAGTTAGCATGATACATACTGCATTTCAACTGTAAAATCTTCGGAGGAGGTTGGCGTTCCATGGTCGTTCCGACTCCTTGCCGGAGTCGTCTCTCTTTCGAGCCTTCGGCTGTGTGTCGATCAGGTAGTAGGAGCCGTTGCCTAAAGCTCTGCTAATGACGAAGGGGCCCTCCCAAGGGGCCGAGAGCTTGTGCTGGCCGGCTGTTCGCTGGATCAGCCGGAGCACAAGATCGCCCTCTTGGAAGGATCTTGGCTTGACCTTCCGGCTGTGGTAGCGGCGCAGGCCCTGCTGATAGATGGTGGACCGGCTGAGGGCTAACAGCCGGCCTTCTTCCAGCAGGTTGACGCTGTCTTCTCGTGCTTCCTTGGCCTCTGCCTCCGTGTACACGGTTACCCGAGGTGAGTCGAACTCGATGTCAGTTGGGATGACCGCCTCGGCACCATACACGAGGAAGAAAGGAGTGAAGCCGGTTGACTTCTTTGGGGTAGTGCGCAGACTCCAGAGGACGACCGGCAGCTCATCGAGCCAACAGCCGGCCGAACGCTCCAGTGGTACGACCAGTCGGGGTTTGATGCCGGAAAGGATGAATCCGTTGGCTCGCTCGACCTGGCCGTTTGACTGCGGGTGGGCAACGGACGCCAAGTCCAATCGGATGCCTTGCGTCACGCAGAAACGTGCCAAGGCTCCCTTGGCGAAATTCGTGCCATTGTCGGTGATGATGCTGTGTGGCACGCCGTACCGAGTTGTTATTTCTGCAATAAATGTCACGGCAGTCGGCCCATTCAGCTTCTTGATCGGCTTTGCCTCAATCCATTTGGTGAATTTGTCCACAGCGACAAGCAGATGTGTCATGCCACCGCGCGCCGTCTTGAATGGGCCCACCATGTCCAGTCCCCAAACGGCGAAGGGCCAATGAGGGTAATGGTCTTGAGTGCTAAAGCCGGCATGTGTTGCTTGGAGCTGAAGAGTTGGCACCCTTTGCAATGTTTAACTAACTCCTTGGCGTCATCCAAAGCAGTCGGCCAAAAGAAACCATGGCGGAAAGCTTTGGCGACGAGTGATCTTGAGGCCGCATGGTGGCCGCATTCTCCACGGTGGATGTCTCTGAGGATTGCAATGCCCTTCTCTTGCTCGACGCATCGCTGGAGGACTCCAGTGACACTGCGCTTGACGAGCTCTCTGTTGACGATTGTGTATGCTCCAGCTCGGCGTTGGACTTGTCTTGCCTCTGTTTCGTCAGCCGGCAGATCTTGGTTTATTAGGAAGTTGAGGATGGACTGAGCCCATGAGGGAGCTGCGACTTCTTCTATTGCCAACACGGCTACTGCGACCAGGGCGGGCGGGCTGGGTGGTGAAATGCTGGATTCGGCCGCCGCCTGCTGTGTTGGTGCAACCTCCGGGCTGACTACCGCAGTCCCCGAGCCGGGTGTGGCAGTCACCGAGTCGGGCGTAACTGCGGAAGTCCCCGATCCGCCTGCTGATGTCCCCGGGCCGACTATCGAAGTCCCCGGGTCACCCACTTGGTTCTTCGAGCCGGACCCGGTTGTATCGTGGTTAGGCGGCACGAAGATGGAATCGGACTCTGGAGACGCCTTGATTGACGGCTTGAGGAGGCGTTGTAGAGAGACACCGGTTGGTATTGCTTGCCGAGTGGAGCCTATTCGAGCCAGGGCATCAGCTGGCTCGTTGTCGGCTTGCAGTACGTGGAGGAACTCGCATCCTTCAAAGTACCCACTGATCTGCTGAATGAGGAAGCGGTAACTTGCCATATTTGCGTCCTTGGCATCCCAGTCGCCGGATGATTGCTGGACCACCAAGTCCGAGTCGCCATAACATAGGATCCGGCTAATGCCGAGCTCTTTGGCAAGCCGGAGCCCGTGTATGAGCGCCTCGTACTCGGCCACATTGTTGGAGGCGGCAAAGTGAATTTGCAGCGTGTATCTGAGCTTGTCGCCTTTGGGAGAGGTGAGGATGACGCCGATTCCCAAGCCGGTGCGCATCTTGGACCCATCGAAGTGCATGCGCCAATGAGTGGAGTCGGGAGTTGGTGGCAGGTACTGGGTCTCGGCCCAGTCGACGAGGATGTCGGCCAATGCTTGGGACTTGATGGCGGTGCAAGGCTAGTAGAAAATCGTGTACGGGGCCAGCTCGATGGCCCATTTCGCCACCCGGTCGGATGCATCCCGGCTGCCTATGATCTCGGCCAGCGGGACGGTGCATACAACCGTGATGGGATGCTCTTGGAAGTAGGGCTTCAGCTTCTTGGCGGCGAAGTACACGCCGTAGCACATCTTCTGGTAGTGCGGGTAGTTCTGCTTCGAGGTAGATAGCACCTCGCTCAAATAGTACACCGGCCTCTGGACCGGCTGGGCTCAGCCCTCTTCTGGGCGTTGGACTACGATGACCGAGCTGACCACCCGGCTGGTTGCGGCAATGTAGAGGAGCATGGGCTATTTCTCAGTCGGTGCCGCCAGGACAGGCGGTGTGGCCAGCATCTTCTTCAACTCGTGAAAAGCTTGGTCGGCTTGGTCATTCCACTCGAAGTGAGTGGTCTTCTTCATGAGGCGGTAGAGGGGGAGAGCTTTCTCTCCGAGCCGGCTGATGAAGCGGTTCAGGGAGGCCAAGCATCCGGTGAACTTCTGGACATCTCGAAGTTTGGTGGGAATCGCCATTCTCTCAATGACCTTGATCTTTACTGGGTTGCATTCGATGCCGCGTTTGGAAACCTGGAAGCCTAGGAGTTGGCCGGCTGGCACTCCGAACACACATTTCTCGGGGTTGAGCTTGATTTTGGAACCGGCGTAGGTTCTCAAATGTTTCCTTGAGATCTTCCAGCAAGGTGTCGCGCTTCTCCGTCTTCACCACAATGTCGTCTACGTAGACGTGGGCATTTCTTCCGAGCTGCTTGAGGAGGCACTTCTGCATGCAACGCTGAAAAGTGGCACCGGCATGTCTCAAGCCGAATTTCATAGTCACGTAGCAGAAGGCTCCGAATGGCATGATGAAGGCGGTCTTCAGGCGGTCTGGCGGATCTAACTTTATCTGGTGGTATCCTAAGTAAGCGTCCAAGAAACTCAACAGCTCGCATCCGGCCGTGGAGTCTATCACTTGATCAATCCTTGGCAGGGCAAAGGGATCTTTGGGGCAGGCCTTGTTGAGGCTCGTGTAGTCTATGCACATGCGCCACTTGTTGTTCTTCTTTAGCATGAGGACCAGGTTGGCGAGCCATTCTAGAAAGAAAACTTCCATAATGAAGCCGGCTGCCAGAAGCCGGGCTATCTCTTCTACTACGATCCTTCTTTTCTCCTCCGACAGTCGGCGGAAGGGTTGTTTGACTAGTTTTGCGTCTTCTCAGACGTGTAGCTTGTGCTCGGCGAATTCCTTCAGAACACCCGGCATGTCCTTGGGGGAGCATGCAAAGATGTCCCGATTCTCACGGAGGAAATCGGCTAGCTCGCCTTCCTATTTGCTGTTTAGGTTTGCCCCGATGACGGCAAACCTCTCTGGGTGCTCGGGATCAAGAGGTATCTTCTTCGTCTCCTTGGCCGGCTGGAAAGATCCTTGGGCATCATACTCCTTGGGATCGGGGGACAAGGCCGACTGTTTGCCGGCCATGGCCACGACTCGGTCCAACATCTTCTTTTCTTTGGCAATCACAAGGGACTCGGCCAGCCGGCTGCTGGCTCCTGCGCACTCGGAAGATTTCTTGAAATTGCCGGCTATGGTGATGATGCCTTTGGTGCTCGGCATCTTCATCTTGAGGTAAGCCTAGTGGGGAACAACCATGAACCTGGCCAAGGCAGGTCGGCCAAGCAATGCATGGTAGGGGCTCTCCAGGTCCACCACTTCAAACCAGATCGCCTCCCGGCGGAAATGCTCCTTGTCCCCAAAGAGTACATCAATCTTGATCTTGCCAATGGGGGCGCAGAACAGGCCGGGTACGATGCCATGGAACACAGTCCGAGTAGGCATGAGTTGCTTCGTCTTGACATTCAGCTTCTCCAGGGTGTCACGGTACAGGATGTTGATGCTGCTCCCGCAGTCTATGAGCACACGGGCGAAACGGGCGGCGTGTTTGTCCGTTGGAAGGGTGGCATCTAGAACCAACGCATAAGAGCCGGGACATGGCATCACCTCTGGGTGGTCGGCCCGGCTCCAGCTGATAGGTTTTTCTGACCAGTGCATGTGCTTGGAGGGTTGGCAGCGACCATGCTGACCTCCTGGTGCTCTCGGCGTCTACCGCGCCGGTCTTCGGGCTGGCTTGTAAAGACGACATAGGCGGCATGCTCGTCGGGGAACTCATCATGCACGGCTCCAACTGCAGGACAAGCGGTCGGCGGCTGCGGAGCCGGAGGCGGCGGACCGGCAGGCGGAGGCGGCGTGAGCCCTTCGCCTTTGGAGATTCGGGTGAGCCAGTGGCACTTCCGAGTTGTGTGGTTGGACGGCTTCGCGCCGCTGTGGAACTTGCATGGGGCGTCGAGAGTTTTCTCATAGGAGAAGGCCGGCTGCCAAGCCGGCTTGCCGCCCCTCTGCTTCTTGGGTGTGGGCCGCCCTTCGGGCTGCTCGTCTTCGACTGTGTCCACCTGCCGACCGGTGGAGGGCGGCACGAGGCCCTTGCGCTTGTGGTCGTTCTGGTGTGGGCGTCGGCCGGAATCCCCAGCCGGCGTCTTGGCCGCCGGGTTGAGTACTTTCCCGGACGCGTCTACCCGGGAGATCGGTCTTCATTGAGGAGTCGGCGGTGGCGTACTTGTCCGCTATGTCCAGAAGCTCGTCGAGGGTAGTCCGCTCGTCGCAGGGAAGCTTGTGCTTGAGGAGTGTGCCTTCTCGGCACCCGACAGTGAAGTATTCTATGGCTTGCACCTCGTGCACCCCTTCACAAGAGTTGCGGAGCTCGGACCAACGCGTGAGGTAGTCGCGAGTGGACTCGGCGGGGCCTTGTACACACAAGGAGAGCTGTCTGGGCTTGGGAGCCCGCTTGTAGGTGCTGGTGAAGTTGCGGACGAAGGCTTCTGTCAAGTCTAGCCAGCTGTTGATGCTGTATGGCTTGAGGCTGTTGAGCTAGGTCCGCGCCGTGCGTTGCAGCATGAGGGGCACGTACTTCACGGCAACGCGCCTGTTGCCGTTTGCTATGCTAACCGCCGTGGAGTAGTCGATCAACCAATCTTCCGGCTTCACGGAGTCGTTGTACTTGGGCGTGTCTCTTCGGAGCGAGAACCCTTTGGGGAAAGGCTCGTTGCGGATGCAGGGGCCGAAGCAAGGCGAGCCGACATCAACTTCTTCTTCTAGCGCCAAGGATCGCACTAGGCGGTCGATCCGATGGCGGGTGTCGTTCTCGCCGACTCCTTCGCGGCGACCTAGTCGGCCGCTGAGAGTCGGATGCGCAACAGGCGGTGGGGTGGGATATCTCTCCCCACGGGGCCGAGGCGGAGGCGGGTTGCCCCGCCACTCCACGGCCCGGGGATGGCCTTCTGCGTCTCTTTCTCGTGCCGCATGCGGGTTTTACCCGCAGTCGGCGTCCGGGACGTCGCGCCGTGATCTCGGCGCGGGGGAGGGCTTTCCGCGCGGGCGTCGGCTTCGTGCCGCTGCGCGGCCGCATCGATTAGCTGCTAGATGCGTTTGGTCATGTGGGCGAGTTCTTCGGCCCCCAATCCATCTAGCTCGTCTACGGCCGCCTGGGCGACACGCAGGTTCTCGAGTGGAGTGGCGTAGACTGGGCGGTCGACTCCTAGCGTGTCGGCGACAACAGCGTCGCACTGCCTGACAACGCCGGCCCGGCTGGGCCCGCCTGGGGGCGGCGTGCCAAAGGCGGCGCGGTCGGCTTCGCGCCGGTGGGCCTCAGTGAGGCATCTCATGGAAGCCAACTTCCGGCCCTCCGCGAGGAGGGCGAGGCGGCGAGCCTCCAGTGCTTCGGCATCGGCATCGGCCGGGAGGGGATGGTCAAGTCATGGACCGCCGCATGCGGGGCGTCGTGGGCGCTCTCGTCAGAAGCGTCGCCGTGGCCGATGACCATCACCTCGGTGGTGACAGCGTCGCAGCCATCGGCCCAGGGAAGCGGGTCGTTGTAGATCGTGACGCTGGTGGGGAAAGTGTCGAGTGAGGCTGTGTCGGAGTCAACAGGCATTGGATCGGTGGAGCCAACCGACTCCAAGTCCACAGCAGGCTCGCCGGAGACGTGGAGCTGGCCGAGGAGGTTGACGAGGTGGTCGGTGCCCGCGTCAGAGGCGAGCTCGTCGGAGATGAGGGTCTTGTCAAGGAGATCGGCGAGGCCGCTCGCTGCGCAGATGTTGGTGACGCCTTGCAGCGCATCATGGCAAGCGCCATCGAGCGTGTCGGGCTGGCTACGCTCGCTGGGGAGGAAGAGGGTTCCCGTCCAGAACAGGTCTCCGGGCGACGGTGCACCTGGCCCCACGGTGGGTGCCAAATGTCGGGTGGTAGGTGCGACATATGCCAACGGGTGGCTTATCATTGTGGGAACCAGTAAGACGTCGCCGGTGCCTGGAAGCAGGATGAGGCGAAGACATGCACGCCGGCGAATCTTACCCAGCTTCGGGGCTCTCCGTGGAGATAACACCCCTGCTGCTGCTCTGCGGGGTCTCCGCATGATCACTAGATGAACAAGTAGCTACACGATGCTCCTTGAGCTGTTTTGTGAGGAGAAGAAGTAGAGCACGGCTAGCCCTCCTCCCCTCTCTATGTGGTGTCTAGAACTAGCTTGGATCAACCCTTTGCATGGGTGTCCCAGGGGGTTTATATAGGCCTACCCCCCGGGGGTACAATGGTAATCCGGTTGGGCGTGGGGCCCAGCCGTCTGTGACTACACTCGCCAGCTTCTGCGCCGGCTGCTGGGGCCCGCAGGTTGGTGGGTCCCGCCGGCTGCCGGCTCCTTGGTCGACAGGCAGGCCCCACTGTCCAGGGCCTTGTCGGTGGCTGGTTACTATTGCTCAATCCTGGTGACGAGGGCTTCGCCGAGGTGGGCGTGGCTACAGTGCAGCCGTCCGGCAGGTGATCGATGTAGCCTCACCGCGTCTTGTCTCCTTAATGGGGCGTCTCCTTCGATGGAGGTGGAAAGCCGGCTGTGGAGAGCCGGCTCTGTCTTGGGCCGACTGGGGAGGCCTGGCCATTTTCGGGCGTCTCTCTGCCTGAAGGGGCCCACCGCCTGTGGGCCGCACTGGCAGCCCGTCGTGGATGACATCAGGGTCAACGTGGCAACAGTGCCGTGCCGGACGGGCCATGGCCACCCGTACGACGCACTGTGCCAGGCGTGCTCCGGGATTCGGGGGTGGCAGGCTTTACTGTAGCCACGCCCCGTCACATCGCCGTTATGTGGATGCAGACTTTGAGGGTACGATCTTGACCGCTTTGTGGGAGCCGGCTTCTTGGAGTCGGCCTTCTTGCGGCCGGCTTTCTTCATGAGGGCTAAAGTCGGGTCGCCTTCGGATAGCCAGCCTGGGAGACAGCCGGCAAGGGGAAGGCGGCCCCACGTCTTGAATTCTTGAGGGCCGGATCGACTTGTAATTTTCCAGAAGAGCCAGGGGGTGCCGGCTAGGCTACCCATGGTCATTTACTCCGACAGACACTATCCTTGTATTCAAATTCTTCCGTCGTGTATTCGGAGGAGGAACCCGCCTTGCAATGCCGAACACAATACTGCGCGCCGGACTCATCGTCATTGAATCTTGGTTGAGGGGCTACTAAGGGAGTCCTGGATTAGGGGGTCTCTGGACAGCCGGACTATATCCATTGGCCGGATTGTTAGACTATGAAGATACAAGATTGAAGACTCCGTCTCGTGTCCGAACGGGACTCTCCTTGGCGTGGAAGGCAAGCTAGGCACTATGGATATGGATATCTCCTCCTTTGTAACCGACCTTGTGTAACCCTAACCCTCTCTGGTGTCTATATAAACCAGAGGGTTTTAGTCCATAGGACACAACAATAACATACAATCATACCATAGGTTAGCTTCTAGGGTTTAGCCTCTCTGATATCGTGGTAGATCTACTCTTGTACTACCCATATCATCAATATTAATCAATCAGGACGTAGGGTTTTACCTCCATCAAGAGGGCCCGAACCTGGGTAAAGCATCGTGTCCCCGGCCTCCTGTTATCATCCGCCTTAGACACATAGTCCGGGACCCCCTACCCGAGATCCGCCGGTTTTGACACCGACAAGGGGCAATGATAATATCCTTTTACCACACTTGTGCTTCAAAGTAGCACCATGATCTTCATGATAGAGAGTCTCCTATGTTGTCACTTTCATATACTAGTCGGAATCTTTCATTATAGAACTTGGCTTGTATATTCCAATTATGGGCTTCCTCAAATTGCCCTTGGTCTTCATGAGCAAGCAAGTTGGATGCACACCCACTTAGTTTCTTTTGTTGAGCTTTCATACACTTATAGCTCTGGTGCATCTGTTGCATGGCAATCCCTACCCACTCACATTGATATCTATTGATGGGCATCTCCATAGCCCATTGATACTCCTAGTTGACGTGAGACTATCTTCTCCTTTTTGTCTTCTCCACAACCACCATTCTATTCCACCTATAGTGCTATATCCATGGCTCACGCTCATGATTGCGTGAAGATTGAAAAAGTATGAGAACACCAAAAGTATGAAACAATTTCTTGGCTTGTCATCGGGGTTGTGCATGATTTAAATACTTTGTGTGGTGAAGATGGAGCATAGCCAGACTATATGATTTTGTAGGGATAGCTTTCTTTGGCCATGTTATTTTGAGGAGACATGATTGCTTTATTAGTATGCTTGAAGTATTATTATTTTTATGTCAATATTAAACTTTTGTCTTGAATCTTATGGATCTGAATATTCTTGCCACAATAAAGAGAATTACATGGATAAATATGTTAGGTAGCATTCCACATCAAAAATTCCATTTTTATCATTTATCTACTAGAGGACGAGCAGGAATTAATCTTGGGGATGCTGATATGTCTCCAACGTATCTATAATTTTTGATTGTTCCATGCTATTATATTATCTGTTTTGGATGTTTATGGGCTTTATTATACACTTTTATATTATTTTTGGGTCTAACATATTAACCGGAGGCCCAGCCCAAATTGCTATTTTCTTGCCTATTTTAGTGTTTCAAAGAAAAGGAATATCAAACGGAGTCCAAACGGAATGAAACCTTCGGGAGAGTTATTTTTGGAACGGAAGAAATCCAGGAGACTTGGAGTATATGTCAGGAAAGCTTCGAGGAAGCCACGAGGTAGGGAGGCGCGCCCTACCGCCCTGGGCGCGCCCCCACCCTCGTGGGCCCCTCGTGGCTCCCCTGACCGACTTCTTTCGCCTATATATGTCCATATACCATAAAACATCACAGAGAAGAATTGATCGGGAGTTCCGCCGCCAGAAGCCTCCATAGCCACCGAAAACCAATCTAGACCCGTTCTGGCACCCTGCCGGAGGGGGAAATCCCTCTCCGGTGGCCATCTTCATCATCCCGGTGCTCTCCATGATGAGGAGGGAGTAGTTCCCCCTCGGGGCTGAGGGTATGTACCAGTAGCTATGTGTTTGATCTCTCTCTCTCTCTCGTGTTCTTGAGGTGGTACGTTCTTGATGTATCTCGAGCTTTGCTATTATAGTTGGATCTTATGATGTTTCTCCCCCTCTACTCCCTTGTGATGGATTGAGTTTTCCCTTTGAAGTTATCTTATCGGATTGAGTCTTTAAGGATTTGAGAACACTTGATGTATGTCTTGCATGTGCTTATCTGTGGTGACAATGGGATATCACGTGATCCACTTGATGTATGTTTTGGTGATCAACTTGCAAGTTCCGTGACCTCGTGAACTTATGCATAGGGGTTGGCACACGTTTTCGTCTTGACTCTCCGGTAGAAACTTTGGGGCACTCTTTGAAGTTCTTTGTGTTGGTTGAATAGATGAATCTGAGATTGTGTGATGCATATCGTATAATCATACCCACGGATACTTGAGGTGACATTGGAGTATCTAGGTGACATTAGGGTTTTGGTTGATTTGTATCTTAAGGTGTTATTCTAGTACGAACTCTATGATAGATTGAACAGAAAGAATAGCTTCGTGTTATTTAACTACGGACTCTTGAATAGATCGATCAGAAAGGATAACTTTGAGGTGGTTTCATACCCTACAATAATCTCTTCGTTTGTTCTCCACTATTAGTGACTTTGGAGTGACTCTTTGTTGCATGTTGAGGGATAGTTTTGTGATCCAATTATGTTATTATTGTTGAGAGAACTTGCACTAGTGAAAGTATGAACCCCAGGCCTTGTTTCAACGCTGTCGGCCGCAGACAGGCAAGTCTGGTAGAGTCGATTGTTGACTAAGTTTCTATTTTTTTTGAGAAACCTTGTGTACGCATGAACTTAGTAGGCCCACAAGTCAGCCTCCAAATCTGTGGAAGACAACATAGAGCCCATATGCTGTTTTTTAATAATTTGCAGCCCATTTGCTAATTCTTAAGTAATTTATTACAGCCCATTATCTGCCCAGGACCATGGTCAAAAAGTTCAACCTTATTTTGCATATTTTGGTGGAGTTCGAACTGTTGTAACCCCGAAATGATAAACATTTTTAAGTACTTATTTGTTTGCCAAAAAAATCGTTTTTTTGTAAGCATACAAGAGGTGGGAGAATTGAGTTGGTTTAAAGGAAAACTAGTGGTAAAAAATCAGCGCTGGGAGGGAAAACAACAACTAAAAGAAGGATGTAAGTATGAAAAGGAAACTTTTTGTATTTTCAATATAATGATACGTGTATATGAACTAGTAACACAATAGGTAGAGATTAGAAAACGGAAGTAGGACATGGCGTTTCAAGAGGAAAATAGAACTAGGCTTTGTGTTTCATTTAGTAAAAAAACTGCCTGCGGATGTTGTAAGACAAAATATAACTAACGCTAGCGGGCCAGAGGCCAATAGATACCTGCTGGATCTTTGTGCCCCGTTGTTGTCACGGGCTAGGCCTGTTAAGAACAAAACCAAGCCTGGGCAGTCTACAGCCCAGTTGGAACTTGCTCGACCAAAAAAACAATATACCCGCTCAATAAACGAGAGAATTCTGCAAGTATAGACTGATAACTGGGATGCAATAGGTATATTGTTTTTTCATCATGATAATAAGTGCATGCACTTGTTTCGAAAAATTTGGAGAACTGGGAATTCGAACGGCAGGTGGTGATGCTACCTATCAAATAAAAATTAGGTGCCTGAAAATTCGTTTCGAAACAAATGATTCAGCTTTCTATCCACATTGACCCTCGGCATGATGGTTGGAAGAAAATGCCAAGTTCATACCGAAAGATCGTTAACAGCAATACCAACTTGCAGACGATAAGGTAGTACAAGTACCAATACCGAACTAACTTATAATCTTTTTAGTCCTGGCCCTAGTGTTCGTCTGGTAGAAAATCTTGCAGAGGACCAGCTCCTGCTCCTTCTCTTGCTCCAGGTCCCCGTGGTGGTACTGGTGCATCACCCAATTGGTCCTTTGCTAGTCGAAGTTCTTTTTTTTTGCAGGAATGGTCAAAGTTCTTGTTGGTGTGCAGCACCAGAACGTTTTTGATGCCTGTCTGTCGGCCATTGACCATCACCGGCAAGGTATTGCCAGTCTTGTGCCACATCGCGTGCAAGCCGCAGTACGACTGTATCTTGCGACGCGTCCACGTGCCCCTTTTGAACGCCCCGGAATTGCGCTGGAAGAAATGCTTGCTTAGGACACTCAGTGTGATACCTGCAGTATTGTCGAATACATGTTTTAGTGTACGTAGTTGGCATTTTCATAACATCTTTGGCATGTTGCAGTCACTTGTTCTTTTTATTAACTGTCAAATTGTGATTGCTTCACTAGGTCTGCGTCTAAAAAGAAACATAGAGCTATAAACAAAGGATTATGTTTGTGGAAGTAGACGACCGATCGGTGTCTTACCTAGAAGTTTCTCAGGATGGGTGTAGCATATGTCGTGCTCGCTGTCGATGGTTGGTATGAACAAATCGATGAGAGGGTGAGATCTCACGCTGTCAGCACTCACTCTGGCCTCAAGGTGCTCGATCAGCTCCTGATCCATTGGATCAAACTTGACGCCAGCCGGCAGCACCGGCCAATCCTTTTTGGAGTTGCATCGGTTAATTCCAGCTATATGGTACTCAATGTATGATCAATCGATTGTTTTAAGTGAATGATGAAAGATTTCGACAGATAAGTGGTAATACTCCAAATCTGAAGTCCACAATACCCGAACAGGCCACCGAGATTCTTGTGTCACCTCACACGCAATGTGAGGACATGATGAATAATTTGACCGACGTATACTAGTACTGCTACTATACTACTTACTATTAGTATTTAGTGTCACATTTTAACCATATGTTTAACTAACAAAATGTCAATGCATGTCACCGAAAGTTATTCCATTGGAAACTATGTTCAAATACAAATAAAACAATATAATTTTTTGTGACATGCATTAACATTTAGTTTGTGAAATTTATGGTCAAAATTTGACACAAATTACGAAGGGGACCAGTAAACCAGGAGGGAGGTAGTAGTACGAGTAGTGCAATATACGGTATAGAGGACTAGTACTAGTTTAGAAATGGGGTAAGAAGTTACAAGGCTGTGCAACAGACTTTGTAGGCTACATGAGGAATACAGAATATAATTCCCATTGGACAACACTTTCACCAACAAGTACACACTTGAAGCCTAATTGATATATATATATATATTTCCCTAATAATAAAGCACGGATTGAGTTTGTCGGGTTCACTATTGCGGCTTTTTTATGAAAAGGTCCCTGTAGTTTTTGGAATTAAACCCGCAGTACAGATTGAACCGGTATGAATGAAGGGAAAAAAGGCAGCGACGCTCTGCCTCGCGACGCTCTGCCCCACCCACCTCCTGCCCTGCCCTGCGCGCCGCCGGCCGCCTCCTGCCCGACCCCGCACACCCAGCCCAGCACAACATCACCGCGCGTTGTCGGCTGCCTTCTTCCTCCAATCCCATCTCCTCCCCACCCGCGGATTTCTTCGCCGTTCACGGCTCCCCTCCACCAATTGGTTGTGACCTCACGGGAGGCAGAGGATGGGGTGTGCCGCTGGCGTCCGGCTCCGGAGCTCGAGAGGGTCGATCTGCGCAGAGGAAGAGGATGGGATGGTGTGCTGCGCTCGAGACGAGGGGGCTAGAGTAAGGAGATTGGAGGGTGGCGCCGGCGGGCTCGCGGACGGAGATGGAGAGGGCGCGTGCCAGCAAGATCGAGGCCAGGGATGGAGAGGGCGAGGGTCGGTGAGCTAGAGGTTGAGGACGGGAAGAGGCGGCTCTGCCAACGTCCACGAGTGGAGGAGGGCACGCAACTCCTCTCGCCATGTGTAGATACAGTACTATTTTATAGGCGCAGACAGGAAGGAAGTACATTGTTCTTGTGGTACGCTGACACATTTGATTTGCCGATTGCCATCTAGGAAGGGCTGGTTCTACTGCTAGATGTCGGCCCGTCGTTGCACTTGGAGCTGCAGGAAGTCGAGAATGTCTGCACCACCCTTGTGCGCAAGAAGGCAAGCAACACGAGGAGCGGCGATGGCCACTGCCTGAGCCTGGCATTCTTTTTGTTGAGAATCCCTGAGCCTGGTGGTGGTTATCATGAGAACCAGGACAACGGAAGCCAGGTGGCATCGCTGGTCCGTGTAAAACGGGTTTAAACTTGGAGAAGCCATTAAACAACACTCTTGCTTTCTTCTGTTAGGACCCTTTATCAATCATTGAGCCATGCCAAGTTTTTGAGATGGTAATGAAGCCTGCCACATTAAATTTGTCCCTCCCCTTGGTTCTTTGTTATTTATTCTTTTGAATTCCTGAAATTTCTCTACAAAATAAGTCTTTCGTTGCCAGAAGATTGAACTTTTTCTTTTCAGCTACGATCATCTAATCTCATATATGTGTTCGTTTGAACTTATTTACTCTTTTGACTGTTGATTTGGTTTGCTTTGCCTGAAGATTGAACTCTTTCTTTTTACTGTTGATTTATGAACTCCAAGTACTGATGTGCATAATTAAGCATATGTTCAGCAGGTGTCATTGTATATGGACAAGTCTGCAGGGGTTTGCCAGTCAGACTTCCATGATTGCAAATTGTCGTTCCTGCAACTTATATGTGATCACGATCTTTTTGTTGAGATGACTGGTATGTATCCCGCTGTAAATTCATGGACTACCAACCTAGGGAACTATAAATATTCTAGTTTGCCAAACTATTTTAATAGACCAGCAATATTGTTCAGAGACTTTGGTCCTCCTCCACAGCGGGATGCGACCTCCCTGGAGCAGCGGGTCGGAGGGGGAGAAGATCTTGTTATCTATAGCAACGTTGAGTGAATCACCGTCGAACTGAAGCGCGCCTCCTGTAGCTGCGACCCTGCGTTGGCCCTGCCCACATACGTTCGCTAAGACCGGAAACAGAGCAGAAAAGGAGTTCAAATGACCTCTCTCTATTTCCCCCCATCTGGGAGGGCGTTGCCGTAGCAGTTAAGGCATGCGGAGGTTTGTAAATAAAGAAGTACTGCACAATGGCAAGTGGAGCAGGTTTTAATTTTTCGCCCGGTGCAACGCATGAGCATTTGCACTAGTGTGTATATATATATGTATATATATATATATATGTGTGTGTGTGTGTGTGTGTGGCTTCTGCACAGCATCTCCATCATCATTATTAGTACATCCTACGCAGGTGAGTTAGGATGCACTTGATCCCAGAAAGGTATCTATCCTTCAAACCAGAGGAGTGCTTAAAACTAACAACAGTACATAATATCCAACAAAAGAGGGTCATGCTACAGTAACATGATACATGGCTCGGTCTAGATATCAGTACGAATCAAGTTGTGCATATTTGCTTTTGGCATGAACCACATGTCGGGTTTGCAAAAGCCATCCATCGCATGGAAGCTTGATGCCTTTCACACACTGAATATTATCTCACAACAAGCTGTGTTGACTAATCTTTGGATATGGTGATTCATGAAACCCATGGTATGATGTGTAAACAAAGTTCCCCTGGCGAATGGAAGTTGCATAGCACGGTAATCATCGTTGGTGATATGATCGATGATTGGTTGGATGATCGGATAATTGAGCCCGAGGAACATCAAATTACCGCCGTCAGCTGAACGAGCGATAAACCACCACCCATCGGCTGGTATGATTCGAGGTCCTGGAATCATGAAGGCCAGCGCATTTGCGTCTGCTGCAACAATTCAAATTGGAGACCAAAAGGACAAAAATAAACAATCATGTTCAGAATATGTGTAGAATTAAGATTATTATAACAGTGACACATATCATAGACAGAGAATTGCAATGTCGTGGTCATAATCATACCCCAAGTTAAAAAAATAAGCCAATGGCTTTCATATTCTAGCAATATATCATGGTTCAAACATCATGTAACAATGAGAGGAAAACATATATGACAGGGCCTACTCATATTCTACCATAGCACTTACTATAGTTATCATATCAACTCTAAGCAATAACATGCGTTGTTATAAAAATCATGGAAATGAGAGTAACATATAGCAATCATGAGGTTATACTCATAATATCTATTCTAACAATCATTAGATGCCAAATTGTTCTCATATCAACTCTAACAATAACATGTGCGGTCATAAAAATCTAGGAAATGAGAGGAACATATAGCAATGATGTGGTTATAGACATACTATAGGCCTGTTTGGATTCCCTCCTCCTCCACAACTCCACTCCGCGAGCTGGAGGAGCCGCAGTTTAAAATCATGGAGTGGGGAAGGAGGCACTCTACAGATTCTCAGATTTCACGGAGCGGGAGAATTACCAAACAAGCCTATATATAATAAATTTGTAACAATGAATAGGCAGTCGTATTCATAAGGCAAAGATGAGATGAGATAGAACAATTACACGACGATAGATTCCACCAGTATAGGCAGCCAATCTGTGCGTCGACCGCGTAAATGATGCCATTGTGCACTATAGCATCAGACAGAAATATTGGCTGAAGAGGATTGACGATGAGCCATAACCATGTATGGCGACCAGATTCTAGATAGACTAATCCAATGTTGAACATGGCAATGAGCTTGTAATCCATGTAGTCTTCTGATGGTGTGGCCACTTCGCAGAGTACAACCTTCAGCAAACAGAGGTCGAGTCAAAATGTCAACGCGTCTCGTGCGTAGTAGGCAGGAGTGTCCGACGGGCCACGAGGCTCGATGGCGGTGGTATCCAACGATGGAAGGGTGATCTCTCGCTGGGTGTAGATATCCATGAGACGCCACGGACTACCGGATTGGTGGATGAGGACGATCCAGTTGGCCTTCATGCCCGCCCAGTAGTGGCCGCGCATGAAGGACAGGTGGACGGGTAGTGGTAGCATGTCGAGGGGCACCACGGCAACCTCCGTAGGATCGTCAAGTCAGTGTTTGGTCCACCTACGAGGATCAGGCATCAGCAAGCAGGGTGTCTTCAAAAGAGCCGGCCGGTTGCAGACGAGTAGACGGTACAAATACACCGAGCATGCGGTCAGACGGATGGTGCTGAGCAGGTCCATACGATTATAGATCTGCTCCAAGAGAACATCAGGGAGGGAATTCCAATCGCGGCTCTGCTTGTCAGTCGATTCTACCATAGGGTTTTTTAGGGTGCTGAGTGACTGCGGCTTTCGGTGCCTACGAGCCAGCGGGGAAGTGGATTCGGGCGGGCGAGCGAAGAAGATGGCGTGTCTGTCTGAGCAGTGAGCGGGGGGATATGGTACACGCGAGCTACCAAGGAAGATGGTGAGGGCGGGCGAGTAGTGAGTGGGGGGAATGGTGTGCTGCCAACGACGGGCAAGAGAGGAGGAATAAGAAGAGAGGAGGAAGAAGAGTGAAAGACGGGGAAGAAAGTGCATTAAATCTCAATTCTAGTAGTACTACTACCAGGATATACCATCCTTCAAATTGTAAATAGTTACACCAATGACATGTGGGTCTACCTCAAGAGGGCCCATATGTCAGTTAATGGAGGAGAGAGGTGCGTACTCGTATTTGCGGAAGCGTGCTCCACTGGAAAACATGATGGCAGTACTAGGTAATGCTGATTTAGTAGCACCAACATGCTGATTCAGCTTACTAATTAAGCGTCCCATTTGCTGCAGCGTGTATTGTCACTTCACTGTGAAGACTAGTTTAATAGTTCTATCTGACCGAGATGGCGAACAATGGATCGCGAAGACTTCCTATCTACAGTATCCCTATGCCTATATGCTTAGGTCCCTCCCAATGCTCCACCTTGTACAGGTGCTAAGGCTGCCATGTAGGAAAAAAGTCTGATGTGGCAAGGTAATTAAGGGGAGAGAGATAAGTGTGGTGACCCTAGTACTAAGCGCGAGAACCTAGACAAAATACTTAAATGGAAGAATCCCACCAATGCGTGAAGAAATTTAGTTACAAAATCATTAAATAAAGGATGCTTAGCACCAACAAGTTAATCACCTATGCATTGGGAGCTTTAGTTGCTAAAGTTTTTAATGTTCTTAGCACCCCATGTAAGCACCGATGCATTGGAACTAGCCTCATCCTGCCCAATAAGATGAAACATTGGCCAAGGCACCCGACGCCAATAATGTAGGAGTACTTGTACTACCTCCTTTCCGGTTTATAGGCCTCAATTCAAAAATCTCATCAACCAAGGTAGATGATGAGTGGAGGAATAATTTTTGTAGTTTGCAAAAACAATCAATTAATGCACTCGTTTTCCTCAAAAAATTATGTTTACCAATGCATTAACTTTGTGTCAAACTCTGACCATCTACTCCCTCCATCCAGGTGAATAAGTCATCTTTGGTTGTGCACCGTGACCAAGGAGGGAAAAACAAGAGAACTTAATGTTTATTTGCTACTACCTCCGTTCCTAAATATTGTCTTTTTCAGACATTCAAATGGAATACAACATACGGATGTATGTTGACATATTTTAGAGTGTAGGTTCACTCATTTTGCTCCGTACGTAGTCACTTGTTGATATCTCTAGAAAGACAAATACTCCGTATTTGGGAACAGAGGAACATGAAACACTCACACGTACACATGGACGCACGCAACACTCACGCACCCATGCGGCACACAACACACTACGCAACACACACGCTCATGCTCAAGTGGTCAACCTACTCCCTACGTCCGTGAAATACTGTACATTTAGAGATTTACACATTGACCAGGGCATAATCAACGCCCAGAAGTAGCAGACTTATGTGTGCATGTGACCATTGAGAGAAGAAGATTAAATGAAGGTTGTTGCATGCTGTAATTAAGGATAGACATGCAGCCTATAGCTAGAGCACAAGTTGGTGCATTAGTCAATCAATATCGATTTTATATTAAAACTAAATGCATTGGAAGTGTAGATGTACAGTCTTTGTTTTTTAGCCGATGTACACTCTTTGTTGGAAGACCGAGGGAGTACACGTGCAGGCACTCACATACACAGCCAGGGTGGATCGCGCGCAAGGGTTGGACTCCCGTTGCGCTTGCGTAAAGTTTTGTTTAACTAATTTCTTTGCTCTGCCAACTGATAGGTGGGACCTAGAAAACAAGTGACAATTTAACCAGTCAACAAAGTGCCACGTCGACTATGTGGCCGGTCACTAGGGTGCAATACGGTGCTTTATGATGAGCTAGTGATCGTATAATCACCGCAAAACTATATATAGTGACCGTAAAGAGTGTATTGTTACATACGTTGAACGCCAGTGTATTTTTCTTGTTTCAAATTAAGACATATTAACTAGAAAGGACTAGCACTAGTACTACTTTGATGTGTCTTGTCAACTCGCCGAACGAGGAGAAGCTTGCTTACTACGCCTCTCCCTCGCTCACGCGCGCGGTGGCTCACAGGACGAGGAGAGGGTTTTGACTATAGAGCCCTCTCCTTCTCCCTCTCGCTCGCCATCGTGGTGGACGTGCAGCAGTTCAATCGGTGTCAGATTGCCAGAAGCATATTGTGTTGTAGTATCATCATTGTTGGACCTTCCGAAGAGGCAAAGAGCCAAGTGCAAGGTTCACACGAGTACGAACTGTTGAACCTCGCGAAGAGGCAGAGAGCCAAGTGCAAGGTTTCATAGGAGTTGTCGTCCTAGTAGGAGTATTACAACTATAGGAAACGATGCTACTGTATGATGCCGCCACATCACCTATATCCAAAGTTGTGCCACCTTTTTTTTCTCAAAAGCGTGTTGGAGCCCATGCAACAACCACACATGTTGCACGTACATGTAACACATTTACTAGTAATAAATTCTAAAGGACAAATGCCAGTATGCCACACAAGTTCATCTCCAATTCATGTGATAAATTTGTGCATGACTAGTCTACATATATTCACAGCTCTACCGTTCACAATTTACCATACCCCACTTACATGTTCTAGGTAGGCTACATGTCCTCCTCTAGGTTCCAGTCCCAAGTGTTCTTCATGGATTGCATGATCCATAACGGTGGCCAACGGGAATCATTGTCGCAGCTTTCTAGTCCGGTTCCACAAGATGGAGACTCATCCAAGCTGAAGCGGCATAAATCAGGGATAGTGCGTCCCAGCATGTCGTTCATCCGGCGGTGCACACTAAAGACACAACCATGCTTCATGAACGACAGGTGTTCGGTGTTGTGCACGGAAGGTGGCGTCCGCTTCACAATGGGGTAGCTGTCCCTAATGAAAAGCGAGTACTCTCCAAGAGTGTTCCTCAGCACCCATGTAGAATCACGAGGGTCAAACTCGGCGCCGTTCATCTGGTACACGCGGCATCTCAGATCTAGACACATAGTGACATACACAGTCAAGGTCCATGCATAATAATGTTTTTCTCAAATATGGCGGTCAGTAATACTATGCAGCAAATAGTACTACTCCGGTATAGAGGAAGTAAAATAACCGGCTTATTATATATAGCCACTCTTGGCTACATGGATGAGATAGTACGACATGGAAAAACAAAAATGGTGGCAGCTAGTGGGTTCATGTCTTCAAGGGCCTAGCTAGCTATACGCGTCCTCCAAGGCAAAAAGTACTCCTACTAGTACTAGTAAGTAAGTAGTACAACAACAAAAGAGAAGGCGAGAGGGTTAAAAAATATAATACTAAATGGAATACCTGGGTAGATGGTGATGGTCCGATCGTGGTAGATTGTGTGACCATGTTGCACATCAGTGGTACCATGGGTAATGACTGCTAAGATAGTTGATCCCAATATGCCAAAGTCAACTACAAGGTTCCAGGTTAGACCGAATCGTGGATGCAAATGCACATCCAGGATCGGTGATCTTATTTTGATCAGGGGATGGCTGGTCCACGCAAAATAATGGAGTACCGTTAGGGATGCAAATGATGGTTTGTGCATTCCGTTTGCAATCTCCCTTACCGTAGGATGGCAACCAGATGAAACAAGTCCCCTGGCTTGTCACCGCGAAGATGCGGACAAGATGGCGCACAGGGTCTTCGAACGTGTAGGGGTAAAAATCTGCCGCGACCAACGTGCGCCAGCCTCTGCCATTACTACCTCTTGCATTGATGGCAATCCTTATGTTGAACACCATGATGAGATAGTAATCGTCGTAGCTGCGTCGCTTTGTTGGCGGATCCGCAATTGCTATCTTCTTCAATCTTATATAGGCATCATCATACATATTCAAGCCCAGACAGTCCAGAAGGCCGATCCCAATGGTTGACAAGGGGTCTATGGGAACAATCAAACTGATGTGGATGTTGTGCAAAATGATGGTGGTATCCAGCCGGAGGTATGCAAGACAATCTTCGTTGGCACCGACCCAGACCTATATATAAGACGGTGGGCAACGGAGAAATTATGGGATGGAATGGAATAACTAAGTACTACATGATCAAACTCCATGACTGACCTGCTCATCGGACGAAATCCGACTACCTCTCAATGTCGGCAACTCCAGCGGAGTCAATGTGCAACCATGGCCAGGGAGCGGTGGACTGTTCGAAGGATTGTCCCATAGAAGAACCTTCTCCTCGAGGACACATGGAAGACCAACAAGCATGGCATTTTCCGAAGCCTATTTAACACCGTATTGAAACGGTTGGTGCAGGAAGCACTGAGTCTTGCGGCGGTGAGGACGTTGCAGCGGTGTTTGATTTCTCCCATAGGATCGTCGTCCAAGGTCTCCCAGCCCAGACGAGGAGGAGAACTGCATGGCGAATCCATGGGAGCAGCGATGAACTGCCTTCTCTTCGGGGGGAGGGGAACTGGCGAGGAGGAGATAAGAGCGTAGTAACCGCAGGGCCTCGTCCCTTCCAACTGTACCTCCTCGATCGTTCCTTAGCGAAGGGGTGAGGCTATTATTTACTATGTACTCATACTATAGCAGTACTAGTACTACTTTATCAACTAGTAGTCGATGTAGTACTGTACTTCTAGTATAGTGCACTAGTTTTGAACTCTTGAATCTCAGGGCCAAGGAGGTACAGTTGGAAGTGGAGGGTAGTACGGTTCTCTAGAACCATCAATGTACTATTAATGTAGGGAAAGTACACCTACGTAGTGGGTACTCTCGGTGCTCTATTCCAGCGTGTAGCTGGCCTACTCAGCCGTTCCTCTCATGCACACACTAGCAACCTGTTTATCAGCGACGGTTACTGTGGGGGCAGAACATTTGAGTTATTTGATACAACGAGACTTGGCTTTTCGCTTCCATTTGTGGAGGTGTAATGGATCTCGTCGAACTTTGTTAGTAGTTCCTTCTTCATGAATGATATGAGGCAACACTTTTGCCTCCGTTTCAAAACAAAAAAATCATGTCAAGAGGAATTTCTTTTATAGAGCCGATAATGGAGTGAAGTCCATGCTTGCAATGCCACAAGCTACAGAGTAGTAGAGTACTAGCACTTTATGTACAGAGCCATATTGCATAGTTCCCAATGCCGCACCAGGCTTTTCTGGCTCCTCTGGCTTAATTGGGAGGCGCTAGTTTAAATATGCTACTAGCTAATGAGGAAGCTGCAAGTGAGGTGCGGCTAGGGCGAGCACGCGAGCCACGAGTTGATGGGAAGGAAAACCCGTTCATGTGGCTGGGCTATCCAATGCACCCAGATTGTGGTGCGACATGTCCGTTCGACTTCAAAACTCAAACTACCCGTGTACAATATTGGCTCGTAGTGAAGTTACTATTTAAAAGAAGGCCGCCGTGCGTTCGCCCGGGATCAAACCCACAAAACGAGGTACACACTCCTGCAACCACTAGTAGTACTCGTTGGAGTACAACGCAACCTAGAATAGCCTTTTGT
Organism: Triticum aestivum; assembly: GCF_018294505.1. Taxonomy (NCBI): domain Eukaryota; kingdom Viridiplantae; phylum Streptophyta; class Magnoliopsida; order Poales; family Poaceae; genus Triticum; species Triticum aestivum. The sequence continues at coordinate 89,834,487 of NC_057800.1, forward strand.
CACTAGTAGTACATTGTTCCTTACAAGAAACCACTAATAATGCCAAGAAACCAATAATAATGCCAAGAAACTACTACCACTTGCATATGTGGCAGACTTAAGAAAAGACTCGCTTATCAACCATTGTACATGCCCTTACCAACCAGCCCTACCAAGAAATGACTACTCTACAAAGTGTCGTTATAGGCACGTTTCAACCCATGTCGCCCCTTAAGTTAACACCTTCTATTCAACCGACAAGTTAGGCGTTATGACTTGTGGGACCTACATGTCAGTCTGCACAAAAATACCCGAATGACCTCCTACCTCCGGCCCGTCCACCTAGTCATCCTCGGCCATGGGACGCAGCTACCGCCGCCGGCAGTAGGCGAGGTTAAAACTGCCGGCGGTGCGGAGCCCATCTTGCGGCAGCCCGGATGCCAGCTCCGTCCGGTGCTCGCGGCCACTAGCTTGCCAACATAGCTCCGTCCAACTATTTGTCTTCAAGGTTTGCTAGCTAGATTGGCACGACAGCGCGGCGGCTTGCTCGCATGCGTCGCGCTAAGGCCAGCCATCTGGCTCGAGTGAAGTCCAGCGTGATGGCTTGCTCATGCGTGAGTCACGCTCGGGCCAGCCTACCAACCCATGCGGAGGCCAGCACGGCTTCCGGCCCGTCCGGTAGAGCGGCGGCCAACTTCCTCATCACCCGCGCCACCGACGAACATGCATCAGTATTGTTTGAAGTAATGTTCAGGAAATATAATGATTTGAGGGGGAATATAATAGGATAGAAGGCCAGATATGGGTCCCTCATGTCAACGGTCAAACAAAATGTGTTGGTTTAAGTTGCCTCGTCAACACGGACGTGTGGGCCAACCCTGTCATAAACGGGTTTAAACGAGCCTAATCATCACTAGGTATTAGTTTTTGGCATGGATTAAGAAATTTTGTGTATGTTTTTGCTATTTTTTGTACAATAGTTTCTTCCTAGGGATGGTTGAAAGTGGTAGTTTTTTATTAAATACTCTACACATTGTAAGTAGGAGTGAAAGTTAAGCTTTGGAAGCCAATGAGCAAGGCTAGTTACATAGTGCCTATGTGTACGTGATTGAAAGTAAATATCAACCATGAGTGACTACTATCTTGATGGAAAACTCGAAACTATGGATATACTAGCATTTTTTGGAATGGTTGGAAATACTAGCAATGTTCACATGTGTTGCAACGGATCATAATTAGAATAATACTTATTCACAAACTTGATACAAAACACTCTAGTTTTGGTATACATATATCACTAGAGATATATTATGTTTCAATCAAAAAATATTCCTTGGGCTGTTTTGGTGAGGTGAGGGAGGGGTGTGGTTGGTTTTCAGATACTAATTATGGGGTTTTTCCACAAATTGGTAGAGAAGTGGGATGTTGGTGAGAAAAGGCAACAACTTACCTCACAGTCGTTAGATGTAGATCTAATGGTCAGAAATGACAGATGGCACACACACCATCATCACCAACTTAGTCTTCTATAGGAGTACTAGCAAGATGTCTGTGCATTGCACGGAACATCAAGATGCATAATTTTATAAAACACTTGTTGTGATTGACCCATGCAGGAGTAATCCCATGTGTAAAAACTAATGATATCTCGAGAAAGAGGAGATAAGGTGAAGAGGAGTGGGGTGTGGTGGTGATTGGTGGTCGGACTGAGCGGAGGCAAGGGGATGGACGACGCCGGCAACGGCCGCCAAGCCAGTTTGTTCCAGAGGTTTCCTTTTTTAATTTCTCAACAATGAGGTTGTTGGAGATAAGGATGAACGAGGGAAGGCCTTGTCTGCAAATGTGGAGAGACGTGCAGGTATCTTTTAGTTTAATTTCCATATGTCAGATATAGATCGGATGGTCTATTGCAAGATGGACGCATACCATCATCACCAACTCAGTTTTTTTATAAGAGAAGAAATATAAGTATGGAGATACAAATTTATTATCGATACTTGTTTCCGTAAACTAGGATCTACACTCTATTCAATGGCTCAGCATGTGGGGCCTTAGCACAATGACTTCTCGACTATGTAAAACAAAGGTTTTCCCGTCGCTGATAAGGAGGGGGGACTGCGGCGTGCTTTCGGCTTCCTCTAGTCCTAGTAGTCATACTAGGTGGTCTACGCACGTGTAGATTTGTTCTTTTTCATGTCTCATGTTCACCGTACTGCCACAATTGTTGATGAATAGACGGTAAGTTATTCACGGGGAAACCCTTGTTGAGCGTGTTTGCGAGAGAGAGAGAGAGAGAGAGAGAGAGAGAGAGAAAGTGTGCATGTGTGATATGTCTAGAGACCGAGGCAATGATAAGAGATTCTTTGTGTCTATGTGTGTGGAAGATAGAGAGAGACATGTACATGGGGCTTTGTGTTGTGTAACGTGGAGACACATAGACATAATCAGAGAGTGAGTGTGTGAGATACACATGTGGACATGGGGAGAGATGTGTGAGTTAGAGAGATGGAGAATTTTGGTGTGCATCTGAGCTAGAGGGGGGTATATACATATCTAGAGCTGTAGAGAATATGCAAGGGTGTGTGTCTTAAAAAAGGATCCAGATAGCTAGATGGGTGTTTGTGCGTGTCTGTATATGTTTGTGCGCGCGTTTGTGTGTGAGAGGGAGTGTGTATGTGGTGTAGAGAGACCACTAATGATGTAAAACTAGTATAAGGGAAGGGGGAATGGTGTGCCATGTGTGTCAAAGAGAGACAAAGTCATGTGTAGTAGCGGGATAGCATGGGTGCGGGCGGGGAGCAGACTATTTGGAAGAGACATCAAGTGTGTGTGGGAGAGGGGTGTGAGAGTGAGAGAGAGAGCTAGCGACGGAGAGAGTGAGAGAGAGAGAGGAAAAGAGGGGGAGAGGGGTCGATTGTGTCCATAAGTGGCGTATAGATAGGGAGACAATGTTGATGTTGTTCGAAATTGGCCTATGTACAGAGACGCAAGGGAAGTGAGTCATCGTGTGTGTGATAGGGACTTCATGAGAGAACTAGAATAGATGGTGTAGAGAACAACATGCAAGATTGATAATGATGATACATTAGGGATCTATGGAAAGAGTCATGACATATATGTATACAGGGAAGGAGCTGGGGCAGGTCCGCATGTGGGAGAGATAGAAAGAGGAGAGTGGTGCAAAAGGAGACCAAGTGTGCTTGTTTGTAGTGGGGGTGGTGTGTGAGGTGAGTGTGCGAGAACCACATAACTAGGGAGATAGACGTTTGGGGGCGACGTTTTGTGTGTATGGGAAAGATACACTCTACATAGTGCGTGTGCTTGGGAAAGAGAGATGCCGGAAGACCTGGAGAGTGGGGGAAGAGATGTGTGCATGCCCGAGAGATAAAGTGATAAGAGACCTATATTGGGGTCCGGACTTTAGAAGAGAGGGGGTGTTAATGTGCCTATGTGTTTGTGTCTGGAGGAGAGAATAACGTGTGGGGGGGGGGGCGACGAAGGGGGTGGGGGTGGGGGGTGTGGCTTCGGATAATGAGTTTGGTGTCTATATTCGAGGGACTTTAGCGTAATTGAGATATGTATGGTTAATAGTGTGTGCACTCATGGTTGATCAATTTGTTTCACAATTTGGACTATGAGATAACGATACTTTTGAACATGCGTGATATACCTTGATGTACCAGAATTACAAACCTAAGATTGGAATTTTGGAATTTGACTCCGTCATTAGCTTTTGTAATTGATTTAAACGGAAGTACATTTTTTAATCCGGGATTTCGTGATTTTAAATTCATATATAAAACCTAGAGATATAAACATACGGGCATGTTCAAATTTTATAATCATCCACTTTATTCATACACATACACATTTTTGCTTTTGTCATCATATTTAGGATAAACACATTTGGAATTTCATTTGAATTGGACCGTATGATGGTATTTTCTTGTAGTAGCTCAATGATCCATATTTGAGTTGAATGGACAATCTATGTTTCGAGTTGGAGACATTGATTTTCAAAGCTTGCACCTTTTTTGCGTGCAAAACAAATAAACTCTCAGCCATGATATCATAGTCGGCCGTACAAGAGCAGAACACTTATAATTTCAGGCGCCAAAAGCTTTCAAACTTCCTGCTCACTGATACGTCTCCAACGTATCTACTTTTCCAAACACTTTAGCCCTTGTTTTGGACTCTAACTTGCATGATTTGAATGGAACTAACCCGGACTGACGCTGTTTTCAGCAGAATTACCATGGTGTTATTTATGTGTAGGAGCAAACATTCTCGGAATGACCAGAAACTTCACAGAGCAACTTTTCAGAAAATATGAAAAATACCTGCAAAAGATGAAGGCCAGGGGGGCCACCACCTGCCCACGAGGGTGGGGGGCGCGCCCCCTACCTCGTGCACTACAAAAAAGACACATCCGTGACATTTTGGGCCGAACGAAAAAAAATTCTGTCATACATATGACACTTCTATGACGATAATTGTGACAAAACCCGGTATCATCATAGATGTGGTGGGCTCCTACTTCTATGACAAAAAATCATGACAGAAAATGGGCTTTCCGTCCTGGGCGGGCCGGGGACGCAACTGCATGACATTCTTTGGGTCGTCCATGACGGAAAAAACCATGGTAGAAGCGAGGGGGAGGAAAATTTCAGGGAGTTCCCGGTACGGTGGGAGGTCGGGGCCGAGCGATGCACGTTTCTCTCATACACGTACGCGCGTGTGTGCGAGGCGTTGGCTCTAACTGAACCCGAGCGGCGTTGGGCTCTAACTGAACCCGAGCGATTGCACTGCAGGCTACGCGTTACTGAACCAGAGCGATCGATTGATGGATGTTAACTAAACCCGATCAAGCGATTCCTTCGCTACTGCTGCTAACTGAAGCCGATCGATGTTGCCTCTGGGATGAAAAGTGAGCGTTGCGGGGGGGGGGGGTTGGATGAAGAATGAGCGATGGCGTTGCCTCTGGATGAACAGGACCCCGTGGTGTGGTGGAGGGTTGGATGAACAGTAGACGGTGGAGGGGTGCCCGTGGAGGGGTGGTTGAACAGGACCCGTGGTGTGGAGGGCTGGATGAATAGTAGACGGTGGAGGGGTGCCCGTGGAGGGGTGGTTGAACAGTAGCCGGTGGAGTAGCGTGCGGTGGAGGTTGGATGAACAGGAGCCCATGGAGGCTGGAGGAGGTCGACGGTAGCCCGTGGAGGCTGGAGGAGGTCGACGGTGGAGATGAACAGTATCCCGTGGATTCCCGTTTTGCGGTATGCCACACCCCTCCCGATGAACAGGACCCCCGTTTCAACCATAGTGCTCCAACACAAGTCCGTTTCATCCATTTTGCGGTACACCACACCCCTCCCGATCAACAGGACCCCCGTTTCGATTGTAGGAGGTCAGTTTCCTCTGTTTTGCGGTACGCCAGACCCCTCCCGATCAATAGGACCCCGTTTCGAACGTAGGAGGTCCATTTCCTCCGTTGTGCGGTACGCCAGGCCTCGTTTCCATCGCCTATTCCGTCCAAGCCCTCCCGATGAACACGACCACGCATTCCGTTCCAACCCAGCCGATTAGCTCCCACATGTTCTGTTGCCTCCCGATGAACACGACGCATTTTGTTGCCTCCCCATGAACACGACGCATTCCGTTGCCTCCCCATGAACACAATGACGACATTGTTTCTCTGTTCCGACCCAGCCATGTACACGAGCCCTGGCCGTACCTATGCGTGAGTAGGCGTTCGAGACCCTGCCCGTATGTACACATACGTGGCCGTATTTTCTTTTTTGCACCCTAGCCGCTGTACGTACGTGTACATGCTACGTGCGCGCCTCTACTACGACACGTACGCGCCTCTACTACGACACGTGCGCGCCTCTACATCCACCAGTATATATGTACGTACACGTTCGCGAGCAGAATGACAACACTACGTATGCTTCGACCAGGTGGGTCCCGACTGTCAGGCACTTCCTTGCCTGCGAAGATGTAGTTGGTGGGTCCCAGCAGTCAGGAGGGCGAATCGTTTTTTTTTTGGACGCACTTCCTTGCGTGCGAAGATGTAGCTAGTGGGTCCCAGCAGTCAGGGGGAAACGTTTTTTTCGTGAAATACAGTGGCCCGTCCGGTGGGTCCCAGTTGTCAGGTGGAGGAATCATTATTTTCCGCGTAATAAGGAGGCACTTCCTTGCTGCAGCCGTGGACCGAGCTGTCAGCCTCTCCACGTACAGGCCACGTCCGATGGAAGTCGTTACTTGACCATGTTGACCATGCCGCACTGAGAGCACCAGGGCGGTGGACGACGGCGAGGCCTAGGAAGGGGACGATGGGAAGCCGGGGAAGACACGGCAGTGGAAGCCCACGCGGAGAGGAGTACGAGGGTTTAGTGGTTCGGCTGCGGTGTGAGGCTGCCGTCGCCGCAGGGCCTGACCAGTGGTGGGAATAGTAGGGGGCGGTGAGGCCTCCGCGACAGCACAGCCGGCCACGGGAGGCAGGAGCCTGCGGCACGACCGATGCTGCTTTGGGTGGCTGGAGCAAGAAGACCAGAGGTTGAAGAAGCACTACGGCCGTTGAATGGACATCGTACGGTCACTGGAGCTAGAATCGTTCATATTGACTAAAGTTGACAAAGGCCCCCTCCCAGTCAACTTAGTAGGCCCACAACTCATCCTCCCACCATGGTGGGTCCTAGCTAGCAGGAGGAGTATTCATTTTTTTTGTGCGTAATAAGGAGGCACTTCCGGTGGGTCCGAGCTGACAGCGGGGGGAACGTTTTTTTCGTGAAATACCCTGGCCCGTCCGGTGGGTCCCAGCAGTCAGGGGGAAACGTTTTTTTGCAAAATAAGGTGGCCTGTCCGGTGGGTCCCTGCTGTTAGGTGGAGGAATAATTATTTTGCGCGTAATAAGGAGGCACTTCCTTGCGGCCGCCTGGACCCAGCTGTCTGCCTCTCCATGTACAGTACTCTTCCGATGGAAGTCGGTCGTTGACCACATTGACCACGCCGCGTCGAGAGCACCAGGGCGGTGGTCTGGACGACGGTGAGGCCTAGGAAGGGGACGACGCTGAGCCGGGGAAGACACAGCAATGGAAGCCCACACGGAGAGGAGTATGAGGGTTCACTGGTTCGGCTGCGGTGTGAGGCTGTCGTCACCGCAGAATAACAAGGGGTGTGGGTGAGTAGAGGGATGGCCTGGCCAGTGGTGGGAGTAGAACGTGGCGGTGAGGCCTCCGCGGCATCACAGCCGGCCACGGGAGGTAGGAGCACGTGACACGACCGACACTACTTTGGGCGGCTGGAGCAAGAAGACCAAAGGTTGAAGAAGCACTATGGTCGTTGGATGGACATCATACGATCACTGCAGCTAGAATCGTTTATATTGACTAAGTTGACAAAGCCCTTGGTACGCGTCAACTTAGTAGGCCCACAGCTCGGATTTAGCAGAGAACATAGGGCCCATTTGCGATTTGTAAGAATGTACAACCCATTTTTTAATTGTAATGGAATTTACTACAGCCCAACTTCTAGCTAGGACAACGATTAATAATTTCAAACAACCGCTCAAAACAGAATTCAAAAAAATTCCCACATTTTGAAATGATCCGAAATATTTTTATCCGAAATTTCTAGTCAGGTCAAATATAATTTCAAAATAAAGTTGTATTACGTTAAAATCCAACGAAATATTGCGCGCGCAACAAGTAATGAAATTAAAATTTCCAAATTCCAAAAATAATATATTTTTCAAACTAATTACATGTTTGGTGCATAGTAACTGTCCAGTTATTATAATTACATCCCATTTATTATTTCTTAAAGTCCATTTTCTTGTTAAGCCTAATGCATACCTCCTAGGAAAGTTTGCAGCCCAGCGGGGCGGAGAATAACAAGTTGACCCGGATATTGTGTACAATTGTCGGCCCAGTTACATTGCTGATGTTGAAAAAAAGGCCTGTGTAGTACAGTACAACCTAACATGGTTACTCAGCCCACATTCAGCGACGCCAGAAAGGCCCGAACAAGGCTTCTGTACAACTTTTTAAAGTCACTGAGCTCAATTAATAACTTAAGAAAAAAGTTAGATTATAGTGGAACCTAATTAAAAGTTGTCACGAGCAAATAAATAATTCAACGGGTCCCACTTGTGCGTCTACGTGTGTGTGTGTGTGTGTGTGTGTGTGTGTGTGTGTGTGTGTGAGAGATATAGAGAGAGAGAGACCCATCGGTCGATGCTCGTAAATACATCTTTCAGCCATATGCATTGCCGATGCTCAGTAAAAACTTATATAGTTGACACAATCATATAGAACATCGTAGCACACTGGACTTGCATACAAAAATTTCATGCAGGCGGCACAATCAGGATGGAAGCAGTTGATCACTATGGGAAGGGCTATGTTGAAACCAATGAAGTCGTACATAATGGTTCATTGTCTTTATCAATGACGGGGAAATATCTTGAATGTTGTGCAAAGAAAATAGACAGACAACACAATAAGTTCTGCTAGTACATTAAGTTAGCGTACAGCCCTTTCTAAAAAAAAATTCAGGTACAAAATTAGAACAAGTCACAATCAAATGTACTAGCATATCAGTGCTTCACAACCATATCTCGGATTTAGCTAGTACTCCCTCCGTCCGGGAAAAGTTGTCCATAGGGCAGTGTATTTGTTTTTTTGCAAAAAAAACCCATAGAGTTTTAAACACGTCACCAAGAAGTCCATCTCCTTCCTTCCTCCTCCCCCGTCGCCCGCGCCTTGCAGCCATCGCCGGCCACCCACCTACGCCGCCGCCCGCCTGGATCTGCGCCGCGACCAACACCAGAACCGTGGCCCAGCCCACGACCAACAACAGCGCCGCCGCCCGCTTGCACCTATGCCGCGGCTTACCACATGCACCGCCCGCTGTGAAGGTGACCTGCGATAGCGCCCTCCTCGAGCTACGCCGCCGGCCCCGTTGAAGGTCGCCGCCCACATTCGCCCACCTTCACCGCCCACCTGCGCCTCCGATTTCGTCTGCTTCAGCCGCGGGAGCCGTGGACAATTCCGGCCACTCCCGCCTCTCATGCTACTACCGGTGGACGATGCCGGTGTCGTGGACCTCTGATGCTGCTTTTGCCTTTTCCCCTGCCTCGCCTCTGCTGCCACTCCCGCCTGTGCTGGTGAGTCTACCCCGCCCGCCTCTGCTACTTCTGCTGTTCAATTTGTTGCTGTCAGTCTGAATTTGATGTTCTTAGTACAGGCGGAGAAAATTCAGTCAGGGGATACAAAGCTAGAGAAATAATCCAGGACAAAGGCTGTACACTGCTGCTAAATTATGAACAGATTATAGTGAAAATTTAGTTTGATGCCATCAAATTCATTGAGTAATACTCTTGTTATTCTTGGAGATCTGCTAGTTTTTGGAAGTTTTTCTTGCTACAATTAACTGAAAATGTCCAGTGTTCCAATACTGTAGAGAAACTATAGTGCCTGTAATTCAGTTATGACTCCTTTACTGAAACTATAGGGTTTTCTAAAACTGAGATGTAAACTAAAGGAGTTTGTGATTTGCAGAAGCTGTAGCATACTCCAACAAGTGATAAATGCACTCAAAAGTTCACTGAGAAAATGCAGAGGCTGCTCACTTGTTACTGAAAGTTTTCTGGAGTGATAAATGCACGCAAAAGAAGTTCAGTTAACTGTTACTGTTGCTGTATGAATTCCAACCAGGTCAATTTGTTGTCAATTACTCTGTAATACTCAACCAGGTTTATGCAAAATGAAGATCAACCATGTTTATTTGGATTTATTTGAATCATTTGAATTTATTTGCTTTATTTGGATTTATACACCATTTGTCCAATTGCAAACATACCTAAAGTTTCCAATTGTCCAATTTCAGTCATTCATTTTACAGAGAGCTAAGCATAGCCATGACTCTTCCCTAAATATTCCTGTAGAATCAATTCAAGCAGCACAAAACTGAAAACTGAAAACTGCCACAACCCCTTAACTAAGAGTTGATAAAAACATGTCCCTAAAATTGGAATTATTTGAATTAGCTAGGTTTATTCTTCTTCATATACAGAAAAAGATGAATATTGTTCGTCTACTAGTTACTTCAAATTTAGAACTGAATAAACACTTGTCATCTTCAGTAAACACTTGTAAATCTAGAGTGGTTTTAAACTTAGAATGCACCAAGTACTAATATCCTTTGCCAGGCTACACACCATCTACTTGGAGTAGACAGCAAGATTCACAGAGACATGCACGCTTCAATAGACTTGTGAATGCTAGCAAAGTGATAAGTAAAAACTTGGATGTTCTCAGAAATATAGCACCAGAGGACATTAAGTGAACTGGCCTGTATGCTAAAGGCAAGGAAATGCCACCTTCTTTTCTTCTTCGAGCAGTTGATGAACTGGCCTGTATGCTGCAGCTACACATAGGTTCTGCAGAAAATGCACCAAAAGAGTTACACACAGGTGAAGTAAGTGGAAAGCAACATTTAATCTCCACTTCTTTTCTTTTGGTAGTGAAATTCAATCTGAATTTTGTAAGCACAGAAAATGCACCAATACTGAACATTTATTCCCACCTCCACCACCATCTTGTCAGTTTCGACAGTGTGTGTATGGAGTAGTTTTGACGGCAGTATAATTGTGCATCATGTAAACATTATGAGAATGATTAAGGGTTCAGCAATCAGATTATAATTATGACCAGAACAGAGGAACAAATATCATGGTTAGTTTTATGTAAAAAAATCAGAAATGGAGTTACTCACTTGAAGTTACTATAGTTACTCACTTGAACTTACTGTAGTAGTGGCCAAAATTCAGAAAAGTTACTAAACAGCAGAAGTAGTGGCCAAAATTCAAAGTACTAAAAAGATTCTACACTAAATATACAGTGTTATCCATGTTCTGTATCCAGGACATTTTTTTATCTGTTTGCATGCATAGGTCCCACCTATCAGGAAGGATGGGCACGTACACGAACAGGTACGACTCATCAGTCTACCCGCATAGCCTTTTCGTTTAGTCTACCTAGCCGTCTAATCAACTGCCTGCACGCCACTTCTCCCATTTACTTCTCCATCGGGAACCGATTCTCCTCGGCTTCTTCACCTCCCCTTCGTCTTCATTTGCATCCAAACCCCACTGCGTTCACATTGTTTTAACCTCTTTAAATAATCATCTACTACTTCAGTTAGACTAGCCATCTAATCCTAATTCTCCAAACCATAGCCCTCCGTTCCAGCGGTTCCAAATGGCGGAAGAGATCGAGATGCAGGTTTTTAGCGTCCAACATGTCCTCGTCGAAGGCTCGATGCGCATAGTTGCCACCGTCACCGTCCACCCAAGGGTTGTTCGGCAGTGGATCAACAATGTATCCAACTCCCTCGAAAAGGTAGAGACGAGGGTCATCGGTCTCGACGCAGAGTACACGGAGCGTGCCCCTGGGAAGATCCAGTGCGCCGCCGTCCTTCAGCTGTGCCACGAAGATGATGTTTTGGTGTACCACATCATACACTCGCCCTCCATACCACGTGAGCTTCACGATTTCTTGTCTCGGGAGGACGTATACTTCTGTGGGGCAGCCATCGAAGGGGACAAACAGAAGCTGAAGCCGTACAACCTTGATTTGAAAAGCATCGCTGACCTACAAACCAGAATCAAAATTCCTGTAGAAGATTGTGATAAACAGACACCATCCCTATTCGACATAGCAAATTTTGTGCTCGGTACAAATCTTCAGAAGGGTGACGAGACGGTGGCATTAAGGTCGTCTGGATGGGAGAATTATCCCTTGACGTACGAGCGGATAAAATATGCTGCCCTCGATGCCCGTGTGAGTTTCGAGATAGCTGCAAGGTCCAAAGAGCTTGTTGCGAAGCCGTCTCCCACAGAGAATGAGAAGAAGAAGAAGAAGAAGAAGAAGAAGAAGAAGAAGAAGAAGAAGAAGAAGAAGAAGAAGAAGAAGAAGAAGAAGAAGAAAAGGCTGCACCAGCAGGAGGGCATTATGGATGGATGAACTATTTCCTCTCTTGTAAAAAAATTATTCCCTCTCGGTGTATATTGATATAGATGGACTATTTCGATGGTGTGCATGTCTTTGGAACAGAGTAGTAGCGTGGGTCCGCTTGACTATAAGGAACTATTTATCCTCTTATATAGCTTTCTCTACTACTCCTTCCAGTGATCGGTATGCAATGCATGTGTCCGTAGACATGACAGCTTGTGTGCATGACATGTGGGCCACCTAAAATGCGGTGAGCATCAAGTTTCTACCAGAGCCACCCGCGATTCCCACGACGCCGCTCGAACCCATGAAACCACACGTCCCCCGACCTGCGGCTCACCCCTCTTGGCCCCACTGCCCCTCTGCCTACGGGAGCATTACATGTGGACCAGTCACCTATCGGGTCCACATGTTATTGACTCAAAGGTAGGTGTAGTAAGGTGTTGAAGTTCAGTCCCGACGGCCCTGAGAGGGAAATGTAACTCCTGCGCCAGGGCTTGTGGTGCTCCCGCAGCACGAACTCGTGCCAAACTCGAGATTTGTTTCTTTACTATACATGCACGCAACGATTTAATGGACATTGTAATCTCAACATGTGATGGGGAGCTCTAAATTTGAATTTGAAACTTATAAAACGAAAAGATTCAAAACAAATAAACTGGGAGAGAGGGAGTATATCGTAGGATGTGTCCCATACAAAATAAGTCCCCTGGTTTGTCACCGCGAAGATGCGGTTAGAAAGGAGCACATCGTCTTCCTACTCGTACGGCAACAAATCGGCCGCAGACAGCATGGTCCGCCTTTGACCGCCATGTGCAAGGTTCGTGCTATCTTATTCAATCTCACCGTGGTTCCATCGTACCAATTCATGCGGTGGCCCGTTGCATGGCTGATCCCAATGTTGGACAAAGGTTCTACGGGAACGGTGTCACCGTTGTAAATGTTGTGCAAATTGATGTTGGTACCCTCCTGTACATATGCAAGCCAATCTCCACTCGCACCGAGCCTAACCTGTGAAACAGTGGGCAGGGGGAGAATTAGGAAATGGACACGGAAGTAGTCTTTAGAATGCATTTACTACGTGATCAAACTCATCTTACCTGCTCATCGGAGGAAATCCGAGTGCCCCTCAACGTCGGCATCTCAAGGGGCGTCAACTTGCAACTACGGCCACGCCGCGCTGGAGAGACCCCCAAGGAAACATCCTCGTGCGTTCCACGGAACATCAAGATGCATTTGTATGAGTAGTTTATCTTGTGAGAGAAAAGGATGAACGAGGGAAGGCCTCTAGAGATAGAGATGGACACTACTACTACCAATGTGCTGGCCCGTGCGTTGCAATGGATCCAAAGTAGTAGAATAATACTTGTTCACGTGCTTGAAATATAAACACTCTAGTTTTGATATACATGTGTCAGCAGACATGACAGCTTGTCCATGGAAGTTGAACCACGACGACCATCACGTTTCTTGTTTCTACCACTGCCACACCCACACGCGATTCCCACGATGCCGCTCCAACCCACGGCACGACGTCCCCCGACGTGGACATGGATCCTCTGACGTGGCTATCACTGCCTTGCCCTGCCTTTCCTTCGCTGACAGGTGGGACCCACGCTTATGGGTCCCACATGTCAGTGACTGAATGGTAGGATTGTTCGCGTCAGGGGATCCTCATCCCCCCGACGTGCCCCTCATCCCTCTCGGCCCCACCGCTCCTCTGCCTTTGTGTGCATGACATGCGGGCCAGCTGAACTGCGGCGACCATCAACTTTCTACCACAGACACACCCGATTGGACGCGGTTTGCCTGCTCCGCTGCTGTGCTCCGATCCGTACTCCCGCACCATCGAATTTTCATCCAGCGGCTGTGACACATTTCGTCCCGGGCATCAATCCTCAGCTGGAGTACTTATGTACTCCCTCCGGTCCTTTTTACTCTGCACATTGGATTTGCCGAAAGTCAAACTTTGCTAAGTTTGACCAAATTTATATTAGAAATTATTAGCATCTATAATATCTAATAAATATAATATGAAAATATATTCCAAGATGAATCTAATGATATTGGTGTTGTTATGTGAATGTCTATAATTTTTTATATAAACTTGGTCAAAGTTGGATGAGATTGACTTCGGACAAACCTAATATGCAGAGTAAAAAGGACCGGAGGGAGTACTACAGGTAGTACCCGCCGGTGTGGCCATCTACGCCTCGTAACGCCCCGACGCCCAGCTGTGGCACCCTCGCCACGGCCACGCCACCACCGGCCGGTTCATCTCGAACGAGTGAGTCGCGAACCACGCCACCACCATGAGAATGACATGTGGGCCAGCCGCATTTAAGGTCCGCATGTCATTGACTCATAGGCCGGGCACTAAGCCACTGAAGTTCGGTCCCGTGGGCCCCGAGAGGGAAATGTAACTCCTGCGGCAGGCCTTGTGGTGCTCCCGCAGTACGAGCTCGTGCCAAAACTGGAATTTGTTTCTTACTACTACCAACTACTAGTACTAGTAAGGTACACGTGCATTGCACGCATGAGATTCTGGTGGTTTGTGCATTATGCTTCTACATGTGGAGCTTTCTGGATTCTAACATGTGGCAAAATCTGGTGGAATGTAAGGTTAGGCAAGTTTGATTAACTTAGGTGAGTGTTTGGTTCAAGCCACACCTTAGGCAAGCCACACTAAGGCCCCACATGACATACACACAAAAAATGTGGCAAGATTCCCTTAGGCTTGCCAACTTGTTTCTCTCGTTTTGAAGAACTAATAACTTTGCCTAAGCTTAGTTGTGGCAAAGTTAGGGTCTGTTTGATTCAAAGGATTTTCATAGGATCTTTGAAGGATTAGAATCCTTAGGAATTTTTCCTACGTTGGTCGTTTGATTCGTAGGATTGAATCATGTAGAATATTTTCCTAAGGATTCATTTGTACTACGTTTCACAGGAATTCTAACATGCACTCCAACCTCTTGAAAGAAATCCTTTGTTTTTCATGTGACACAATCAAACAAACTCAAATCCTATAGGGATCCAATGAACATGCCATTCCAATCCTACTTTTTTCCTATTCCTGTGTTTCTGCAATCCTATGAATCAAAGAGGCCCTTAGTCATGAATTAAGTTCAACCATGGAGTCTTCTAGATTATACATGTGGCAGAATCTGGTGGATGATATCCAACGGCCAGTAGTGCTCGGATTTGCCATCTTTGTACCGTCGGATTGGCTTCATCCAACGACCAACTTTCAAAGTTTTTCACACACTATATAGGGGGTATAGATATAGATGTGCCGGTCCGTTGCAATGGATCCAAAGTATATATATCTATTTAGTGGAGTGCACTCTAAACACATTATCTATTTATTTTTCTCTAACCTTCCGTAGCCATGCAACCAAGCCACATAAGCTTCATGGGTGCCCCCCACATCATATTATTCATACTACGTTGATTGAAAAAAAGATAAATCACCCAAAACAAGATCTTCCCGTTTTTTGTTCCTACGATGTTGTGCCGTGCACGTACCTACTAGTTGTATAGTAGTAGTACTAGTAATATAGTATTAGGAGTACAAACTTGGTACTAGTAGGAGTAGTACTAGTACGGAATGCTCCTACTCTATCAACGAGCCCCGTCTGACACCAAATTTCTTGGCTTCCGTGCTACAGCTAGATCTTCCCCTCATTTCTGTTTTCCAACCCGGCGGCGGGCGGGGTGTCGGTTTGCTCAACGGCGGTCCCACATGAAAGTGAAAATGCTAGGCAACACGCCTTCCCTAAGCTATGTGTCGTGCCGGACGGGCCGTGTTGTACTCCCGATTCCCGGGCGTGTGGGGGTGCGACGCGAACGCGACAGGCCTTTTCCTTTTACCAGCAATGTGCCCGTGCGTTGCGACGGATCCAAAGTAGTAGAATAGTAGTATTTGTTCACAAACTTGAAAGAAATCACTATTGTTTTGATATACTCCTAATATATTACTCCCTCCGTACCTAAATATTTGTCTTTTTTGAGATTTCAAATGGACTATCACATACGGATTATATAGACATATTCTAGTGTTTCTAGCAAGATGCCCGCGCGTTGCACGAAGTTGATGGAAAAGGTAAGCACAACTTATAAATTGACAGATGGAGTACTAGTTACAGTGATGCATATAATTAAGCAAAGGGATCGCACATGTCGGTATTGACTGGAACGAGAATGCAACAACACAATAAGAATTAAGGCCACGATGATGCGATCGCAGTGGTGGTTACAGAAGGCAAGAAGAAAGATGGATCCACGAACGTACGACCTCCTCCTCCTCAACTTAGTGCGCCGGGCCACCGACCGGCGGCTAAGGAGCGGCGGCTTTTGTGGCGAGGTCGAGGTGCTTCTCAGCAAAGGCATCCAAGGCTTCCAGCCGGTTGAGGAAGGCCAACGTCGTAGCGTCCTCACTGGCCTTGTAGATACCTATGTACACGATTTCCTCATACATGTGGATGTGTAGGTCGACGAATTCTTGCAGGGCGAGGTGCCTCGCGGCGAGCGCGACCTCCAGGTGGACATTCTTCGTGGCGTCGGCGGGCAGTCGCAGGGCCACCAGTGCTTGAAAGAGGTTCCGGCCATGGAGGCCGATTAGGGTGGCAGGCAATGAGGAGCCCGGGCGCGCGGGCTGGAGGAGTACGGCGATGTCGTCCGCGAGCTTCTTGAGGACGGTGAACTTGTTGCTGGTGGCAACGATCATCTGGTCCAACTGAGAGTCGTAGTTGGCGTCGAAGGCGGCCATCCACCAGCCGGTCTCCAACACCGTCTGGAGACGATCCTCGGCGCCATGCCGCAGGCCGGCGTCGTGGACCATCTGGCGCAGCCGCTGGCCGCTCACGAGCATCGCCGCCATGGGTCTGGAGTGAGCTCTTTTGCGCTTAGTGTAGGTGCTTAGGCAAATGCTTAGGTGCGTACGATGTGGTAGATGCATTGGAATGGAGGGGCGCCTTTATATGAGGGCAATGAGGGCAAACTGCGTTGCATTCACATCGTGCAGCCTCTTTTCCCGGACCTCCTCCCATTACTTCCCTCATGCATTAATTGAAGGTGGATGCATTGGCCGTTCAACATATCGGGAACCGCTACTCCCTCCCTCGTCTGCATTAAAGCCGTATCGGGAACTGCGCCGCCCGCTGTCAAATCGAATACTCCCTCCGTCTAGGTGAGTATTAAGTCATCTTACGAAAACCAAATAGTAAACACATAGGCGTGGTGCATTAACTCTCACGTTGTTTCTTATTTTTTGACATAAATAGAGGAATCAACCAAGAAGAGATGTGGGGCTTGTATGCTTTTAATGACTTGAGACTATCAAACATGACATGCAGTGGTCAGTTCGTTGCACAAGAACAAATACAACCCACGTCAGCACACACGCATCTTATATAGCATCACATCCAATGGCTATAAAAGATGAATGAGACCAAATTATATCTCATCTAGATGAGTTCTAGCAAAACTGTATTAATAATACTTAGTACTCCTGCGCCATGTATCATATATTAGTATCATGTAGTACTTTATTTATTTATGAGGTATCCAGATGGCACTGCACCGCCAAGAAAAGAGGGTAACATCAAAATTATGGACTACTTTTTTGAGTATGTTGGTAAGGTCCGGTCATAGTCACTTGTTGAAATCTCTAAAAAGACAAATACTCCTCCGTCCGGAAATACTTGTCATCAAAATGGATAAAAGGAAATGTATCTAGACGTATTTTAGTTTTAGATACATCTCTTTTTATCCATTTTGATGACAAGTATTTTTCGGACGGAGGGAGTAGAAAACAGAGTTGGTGATGATGGTGTGCGTGCCATCCTGCAATATAGGCCGTCGGATTTATATCTAACGGATAGGAAAGAAACTATGGCAATTTTGCAAAAATATACCCACACGTCTCTCCACGTTTGCAAATAAGGCCTTCCCTCGTTCAACCTTTTCTCTCACAAGATAAACTACTCATACAAATGCATCTTGAGGTGTCCATAGAATTGAAGAGAGGGATGATGTGTGTGTGTGCGCGCGCGCGATCGATAAAGAGTGCCATCGAATTTGTGTGTGCCCATGTCAAAGATATAGAGTGGCTGGCCTACTGGAATGTGAGATGGGACATGTGTAGTTTGTCTCTATGGCATGGGTACCTACCTGCAGCGCTCGACTATCGGTGTGTGGTGGGGGAAGAGGGAGGCCCAATTAACTATAGAGGTACAATGGCTGGTATATGTGTGGAGGAGGAGAGAGGCCTACCTCATGTATTAAGGAGATCGATCTGCCTCATGTATTAAGGGAGATCGATCGGCATCCATGCATATGTGCAGGAGAGGAATAAGGTTGGGAGAGAGACAGAGCTAGAGTGTTGGAGGGGGTGGTAGTGGAGTTTCTTCTAACAAATGGTGGGATAGGCTTGCTAGACAAACGGAGGGCACGCCCGCAATATCAATAAGAGAGGAGATGGCTGCTTGTTGTCTGTGCACGTGCGTGTGAGAGACGGGTCAGGAGGCATGCACGAATGATGAGGGGGACGATGTGGTTGTGGTAAGCAGACGTAACTACATAGGAAGATCAATCGCCCTTTGTTAGAGAAAGGAGAGACATAACTTGTGAGGTACGTCGATCGATGGGGGGGTAGTTAAAGTCGATCTAGGTATATGTTGGGAGATCGATCGGTATACATGCATGTGTGTGTTAGAAGCAAATGAGGCACGAGGAGAAGGATAGAGAGAGAGGGATGCATGTAGGAGGTGGAATGAGAGGCATACTATATCGAGGGGGAGGAGTGTGCGAGTACGAGAACGATGAAAAGAGTGGTGGGAGTGAGGCATGGACGGTGACAAGAGAAGAGGGGAAGCTTGTGTTTGTGCTAGGCACACCTGGCTAGAGAGGCATATCGATCGATGTGTGCCGTAAAGAAGGAGCTGGGGGGCCTACACACTCCGTGGGTGAACAACCTAAAGTGAAAAGACGAATTTGCGCGATGGAGCTAGAGAATGCTAAGGGAGGGTGAGAGGGATGCGGGCATGTGCATGCACACCAGAAAGTTAGAGCTATCTACAAAGATAAGAGGATTGTGTGGGTGTAAAAGACGAATAGAGATCATATATACTTCATTATAAAAAGCGAATTCAGATATTTGAAGAATTTATCATAGTGTTTCAAACCGACGCATGTGTGAATATATATAACAGTGATACACATGGTGTGGTTATGAACATGTTATGCTACATTTAATATATTTTATCTCTATTTTTATAAAAAACGGAGTTGTTGCTGATGGTGTGTGTAACACCCTCGATGTGACTATAGCTCCCACGTGTCGAGGCATGACTTGGGGACATAATCGCATTGAAGGCATTTGTCGCAAGTTAGGCAATCTTCACAACATCCCATGTAATATGAATCATAAAGGGGAGATAACATATTTGGCTTACACTCGCCACGTCAATCAAGTACATAAATAACAGTACAACATCCATACACTCAAGGCCCGACTACGGCGCCAAATAAAAGAGAACCCAACATGCGACACGGTCCCCATCACCCCCAACTGGGCACCACTACTGATCGTCGGGAAAAGAAACATAGTATCGCTGAGAGTCTTCGTCGAACTCCCACTTGAGCTCATACGCGTCTCCTGGAGCGGAATCATCAGGCCCTGCATCTGGTGTAATAGTAATCTGTGAGCCACAGGGACTCAGCAATCTCGCACCCTCGTGATCAAGACTATTCAAGCTTATAGGTATGGCAAGGTAAAATATGAGTGGAGCTGCAGCAAGCGACTAGCAAGTGTGGTGGCTAACTTATTCGCAAAAGAGAGCGAGAAGAGGAGGCAAAGCACGAGCGAGAAGCTAGAGAACAACCTGTGCAAACATTACTCCAACACCGTGTCCACTTCCCGGACTCCGCCGAGAAGAGGCCATCACGGTAACACACTCAGTTGATTCATTTTAATTAAGTTAAGGTTCAAGTTATCTACAACCGGACATTAACAAATTCCCATCCGCCCATAACCGCGGGAATGGCTTTCGAAAGTTCAATCCCTGCAGGGGAGTCCCAACTTAGCCCATGACAAGCTCTCAGGGTCAACGAAGGAATAGACCTCCTCCCAAGACGTTCCGATCAGACTCGGTATCTCGGTAATTCAAGACACTTCGATAGGTTAAAACAAGACCAGCAACATCGCCCGAATGTGCCGACAAATCCCGATAGGAGCTGCACATATCTCGTTCTCAGGGCACACTCAGATGAGACTAGCTACGAGTAAAACCAACCCTCAAGTTTCCCCGAGGTGGCCCCGCAGGCAGCTCAGTTCGGACCAACACTCAGAGGGAGCACTGGCCCGGGGGGTTTAAAATAAGATGACCCTTGGGCTCCAGTAACCCAAGGGAAAAAGAGGCTAGGTGGCGAATGGTAAAACCAAGGTTGGGCATTGCTGGAAAAGCTTTAATCAAGGCGAACTATCAAGGGGTTCCCATTATAACCCAACCGCGTAAGGAACGCAAAATCCGGGAACATAACACCGATATGACGGAAACTAGGGCGGCAAGAGTGGAACAAAACACTAGGCGAGAGGCCGAGCCTTCCACCCTTTACCAAGTATCTAGATGCATTAAGATAAAAAGGCAATATAATGATATCCCAACAAGTAAATAAAAGATGTTCCAACAAGGAACGGCCTCCAATCTTCACCTGCAACTAGCAACGCTATAAGAGGGGCTGAGCAAAGCGGTAACATAGTCAATCAATCGTTTGCTAGGTCAATGGTGGGTTAGAGGTTTGACATGGCAATTTGGGAGGCTTGCAAGCAAGTGGTAGGCATCGTAGCAATGGCATAGCAAAAGAGCGAGCAAACTAGCATAGCAAAGATAGTAGTGATTTCGAGGGTATGATCATCTTTCCTGCACAGTTGTCAGAGTTGACTGGATCCTCAAAAGCAAACTCAATGGGCTCCTCGTTAGCGAACTCGTCTCCCGGCTCTACCCAAACAAGACAAACAAGCAACAAGGATATAATCAACCACGTGCAAGACCAAGCAATATGATGAAATGAGGATATGCTATGCGGGATGCGATGCGGGATGCAAAATGCAAGATATGACAGCAAAATGCATGAACCTGGCCTCAACTTGGAAATCCAAGTGTGCCACTGGAAATATGAGATAAATCGCTTGAAAACGATATAAAGAACACCGGAATCGGAGTTACGGTTTGGAAACGGCAAGCGATTCAAATATGACACCGGTCTGCGATTTGCAACAAGTAGGCATCTAAATGCAACGAAATGAACATGCTACAGCACCCAAACATGACTACAAAATGCATGGCAGGGAAGCATTCAAAATGCTTAACAAAAGTCTAGCACTGAGCTACGGCCAATTCATCGATTAACATGTTCAAACAGGCATGGCAAAAACGCAAATGGTAAAACAGATCTCAGACTTAGTGAAATTAACACTTGTCTGGAATTTCAGATCAGATAGCCCTCTTCGGAGCAACAAAACAACATGCTACAGGACCTGAACATGACAAAGAAAGAAATGGCATGGAGCTACTCAACAAGCTTAACAAAAGTCCCTTAGTGATCTTGAGCCAAGAGGGATCACAAAATATACTAACAAGCACACGAACATAGCAAAAACATAATCAGTTTTCAGACTTAGTGAAAACTGGGACATGCTGAAACATAACTCACGAAGGCATGTTTACGAGCTCGATGCACTCACCACGGGGCAAGTCATGGCAAGACAAGCATACATATCTTAAGAAGGCACAAAATACAAGCTAGACATGGCAAGAACAAAGGCATAGAATGCACGGATCAACTACAATAACATCGGCAAAATCGCAAACAAGTTGATGATCTGCCCAGATTCGCAATGAAGCAAAAGTAGAGCTCGATTGACTCAAGCTAGGGTGCTCTATAATTGCAAAAAAAGACAAGGATGGATAGAGCACTACAATATTAACAAAACTCCCTTACTGATCATCCTCAAAAGAGGCACGGATCACTAGGAAACAACATGAACATATGGCATCGTGAGATAAACAATCCCAGGACTTAGTGAAATCACTAAGTCCCTGAAAACAGAATTAGCAAGTGCACCACTTTGCAAGCTTGCACAAGTCACCACACACATCCTAAAAATACATGGGTCGCACCTCTGGAAAGATGACAAAACCCTTAACAAAACATATGAAGAACTCACGGGCATATCATGCACACATTAATCATGGCAAAAATGACAAAAGTGCTAAATGAAGTAACAGATCTGACAATTAACTGAAGTAGCCCTCTTCTAACAGCATTTCGGGCATCAAGATGAGCTCAAATGAAAATGATGCAATGGATTGAAATGATGTACTCTCTGATATGAACATTTTGATATGCTATGTGCATGAATCGGAGCTACGGATGCAAAGTTACGGAGAAGCGAACATGGCAACTTGGATCAGGAATTTTGGGACTTAGACGAAAAACAACCTCTCCGGGACAGATCTAGGGTTTCGTGGCACGGACTTGGAGGACGACCGGAGCTTTGCCGGAACAGTGCTCGGGGTCGCCGGACTTGTCGTTCTTGCCGGATCCGGTGGGGAGGAGGAGGCCGGAGTGGTCGGCGAGGGGCGGAGGCGAGGTTGGCGCCTCGGGCGCCAGAGCAAGGCAGGCGGGGCGGCGCGGCAAGGTGCGAGGCGGCGGGGCGCGGCGGCCGGCGGCGAAGGCGGCGCACGGCGCTGGCGGCGGCTCGGGCGCCCAGGCGGCGGTGCAGGGGAGCAGGCGCGGGGAGGCGAGAGCCTCGGGCGGCGGCGGCGACCGGGCCCGCGCGGCGGAGAGAGGGAGTTGGCCGGGTGAGGTGGCGGGCGCCGATTGGCCGGGAGCGGCAGCGGGGATGACGTGGCGAGCTCCGATAGGCCGGAGTGAGGTGGCGGCGGGTGGTGGACACGTCCGGCGCGGCGTGGACACGTCCGGCGCACGGAGCTGCAGTTTTTTTAGGGTTTCGGGAAGGAAGAAGATCCGAAAACGGAGGGGTGTATATATAGGCATAGAGGGAGCTAGGAGAGTCCACATGAGGTGCGGTTTTCGGCCACGCGATCGTGATCGAACGCTCTAGAACATGGAGCAGAGTTTGGTGAGTTTTGGGCCAAATGGGAGGGGTGTTGGGCTACAACACACACGAGGCCTTTTCGGTCCCTCGGTTAACCGTTGGAGTATCAAACGAAGTCCAAATGCTACGAAACTTGACAGGCGGTCTACCGGTAGTAAACCAAGGCCGCTTGGCAAGTCTCAGTCCAATCCGTAAATCTTTAATCCCCACACACGAAAGAAAGCTAGAAATGGCCACCGGAGGAGAACGAAGCGCCGGAATGCAAAACGGACAACGGGGAAAATGCTCGAATGCATGAGACGAACACGTATGCAAATGCAATGCACATGATGACATGATATGAGATGCATGACAACGACAACAACACACGGAGACAAAAACCCGAACCCGAGAAAATAAAATAACTTAATGCCAGAAACGGCAAGAGTTGGAGTACAAATAGGGAAAGTTACATCCGGGGTGTTACAACACTCCACCACTACGAAAGGATCTCGTCCCGAGATCTAGGACTGAAAGAACGCCGGGTACTCAGAACGGAGGTGATCCTCGCGTTCCCAGGTAGCTTCACGGTCGGAATGGTGTGACCACTTGACTTTGAGAAATTTGATTGACTTGTTGCGAGTCTTGCGTTCAGTCTCTTCAAGAATAGCAACTGGGTGCTCACGATAGGAGAGATCTTCTTGGAGCTCAATGTCCTCGAAGTTGACGGTGCGGTCAGGAGTCTTGAAGCACTTTCGAAGCTGAGAGACATGGAACACGTCATGAACATTTGCAAAGTTTGAAGGAAGCTCGAGTTGATAGGCGAGGTCGCCTCTCTTGCTGACAATCTTGAAAGGTCCCACGTATCTAGGGGCAAGCTTCCCTTTGATACCGAAGCGACGAGTACCTTTCATAGGAGAGACGCGGAG
The DNA here is from genome assembly GCF_018294505.1 of Triticum aestivum. NCBI lineage: Eukaryota > Viridiplantae > Streptophyta > Magnoliopsida > Poales > Poaceae > Triticum > Triticum aestivum. Next base: position 89,858,510 of record NC_057800.1, read on the forward strand.
GTAAACATGATCTCCGATCTCGAAAGCCAAATCACGGTGCTTACTATCATAGTAGCTCTTCTGGCGGGATTGGGCTGCTTTGAGGTTATCACGAATGACTTTGCACATTTCTTCTGCTTCTGTGATTAAGTCATTACCCAAAAGCTGACGTTCACCGGTTTCAGACCAGTTGAGAGGGGTACGGCACTTCCTGCCATATAGAATTTCAAAAGGGGCCTTTCCCGAACTTGCTTGAAAACTGTTGTTGTAGGAGAATTCAGCATAAGGAAGACAATCCTCCCACTTCATGCCGAAGGAGATCACACAAGCCCTGAGCATATCTTCAAGAATCTGGTTGACACGCTCGACTTGACCGCTTGTTTGAGGATGGAAAGCTGTGCTGAAGCGGATGTTGGTGCCCATGGCCTTCTGGAAAGAATCCCAAAACTTCGAGGTAAAGATGCTGCCACGGTCTGAAGAGATCACTTGAGGAATACCGTGCAGAGAGACAATACGAGAGGTATAGAGTTCCGCCAATTGAGCTGCAGTGATCGACTCTTTGATAGGCAGAAAGTGAGCCACTTTGGTGAGTTTGTCGATGACAACGAATATAGCATCATTGCCACGCTTGGACTTTGGAAACCCAGTCACGAAGTCCATTTCAATGTGGTCAAACTTCCATTCTGGAATGGCAAGAGGTTGGAGGAGACCAGCTGGCCTTTGGTGTTCTGCCTTCACTCTTCTGCAGACATCACATTCATTCACGAATTGAGCGATCTCGCGCTTCATTCGAGTCCACCAATAAGCTTGCTTAAGGTCCTGATACATCTTCGTGCTCCCAGGGTGGATGGAGAGGAGAGAATTGTGAGCCTCGTTCATGATCACTTTACGGAGGTCACCTTTGGGCACAACAATACGATCCTCGAAGAAGAGAGTGTCCTTGTCATCAAGGCGGTAGCACTTGTACTTGGACTGACTCTTGGCAATCCCAATCTTCACCTTTTTCACCATAGCATCAAGAAGCTGGGCTTGGCGAATCTGGTCTTCCAAGGTAGGAGAGACTTGAAGGTTGGCGAGGAAACCTTGAGGAACAACTTGCAGATTAAGTTTGCGGAAAGCTTCACAAAGCTCGGGTTGATAAGGCTTGAGAATCAGACTGTTGCAGTAGGCCTTTCTGCTCAAAGCGTCAGCAATCACATTGGCCTTGCCTGGAGTATACTCGATACTCGGATTATACTCTTGAATCATTTCGACCCATCGAGTTTGCCTGAGGTTGAGATTAGGCTGAGTGAAGATGTACTTGAGACTCTTGTGATCAGTGAAAATGTCCACTTTTCTTCCCAATAGAAGATGTCTCCAAGTCAAAAGAGCATGCACAACTGCCGCCAACTCGAGATCATGAGTGGGGTAGTTCTTCTCATTAGGCTTCAACTGGCGAGATGTATAAGCAACAACTTTCTTCTCTTGCATCAATACTGCGCCAAGACCTTGGAGAGAGGCATCACAAAAGACCTCGTACGGCTTGGATTCATCAGGCGGAGTCAGAACTGGAGCAGTGATCAATTTCTCTTTCAAAGTGTTGAAAGCAATATCACACTCCGGAGACCAAACGTACTTGACGTGCTTCTGAAGAAGATTAGAGAGAGGCTTCGCGATCTTAGAAAAGTTTTCAACGAATCTTCGGCAATAGCTTGCGAGACCGAGAAAACTGCGGAGTTGCTTCACGTTCTGAGGAGGTTCCCAATTCACAATTGCAGACACCTTCTCAGGATTCACGGCAATGCCCTTGGCAGAGATGATATGACCAAGATAAAGAACCTCATCAAGCCAAAATTCACACTTGGAGAACTTGGCGTAGAACTGATGTTCTCTGAGCTTATCGAGAACCAAACGCAAGTGCTTGGCATGATCTTCCTTGTTCTTGGAGAAAACCAGAATGTCGTCGAGATAGACCAAAACGAAGTCATTGGTGTAGGCGTTGAAGATGAAGTTCATCATGCGAGAGAACGTCGGAGGAGCGTTGGCGAGGCCAAAAGACATGACAGTGTATTCATATGAACCAAAGCTTGTTCTGAATGCTGTCTTGGGAATATCTTCTTCACGAATGCGAATCTGGTGATAACCCATACGGAGATCAAGCTTGGAGAATACTTGGGCACCTTTGAGTTGTTCGAACAGCTCATTGATGTTGGGAAGTGGGTATTTGTTCTTGATGGTCTTCTTGTTCACTGGACGGTAATCAACACAAAGTCGGTCCGTTCCATCCTTCTTCTTCACAAAAAGAACACCACAACCCCACGGAGAAGAACTAGGCCGGATGAGACCCATTTTCTCTTGCATATCGAGTTGCTTCTTCAGCTCCTTCAACTCTTCAGGTCCGAGCTTGTAAGGACGTTTGCACACAGGTTCCGTGCCAGGCTCAAGATCAATAACGAATTCAACTGGCCGGTGCGGAGGCATTCCTGGAAGCTCTTCTGGAAAGACGTCTTGATATTCGCAAACGACTGGAATTTGAGAGATGGCATCCAATTCACCCTTCTCATTGAGAGAAAACAGACGGATGGAATTATCCCGAGCGGCAAAGACAAGTACATCCTCAGACGAATGAGTCAATTGAATCTGCCTGGCTGCACAATCAAGCTGAGCCTTGTGCTTAGAAAGCCAATCCATCCCGAGAATAAGATCAATATCCGAGTTACCAAGAACCATTGGAGAAGCCAGAAACTTGAAATCACCCATCAAGATAGAAATATCCGGAACCATCAAACTAGAACTCAGACGCTTAGCCGGAGAGACGACTTGCATAGCTCTAGGTAAAGCCTTAGTACTAAAATTGTTCTCCGATGCAAATGGGAATGACATGAAGGAATGCGATGCACCAGAGTCAAAAAGTACTTTTGCGGGAATATCATTAACAGGAAGGTTACCCATGATCACATCTGACGAGTCCTCTGCCTGAGCTGCATTCATCAAATTGACCTTGGCATGCTTGGGGTTATGCTTGACCACAGCTGTACTTGTCGATCTCACAGGAGGAGGAGGAGGAAGACGCCTCTGGTTGAGACACTTGTTGGCATAGTGACCCTTCTGTTGGCACTTGTTGCACGTGACCTCTGAAAGCGGACGGTGATACGGAGCACTCGATCTTGGAGCTTGAGACGAAGTCTTGTTCTGAAAGCCAGGGTTGGGTGGGTGGGAAGAACCACTGCCACCTTTGCTCTTCTGCTGATACGGCTGACGGAACGGAGGAGGAGGAAGCCAAAACTTCTGCTGCTTGGCCACTTGAGTAGAGGAAGAAGGAGTAACATCTCTGACTCGCTTCTTGGAAGCATCACACCTCAACTGAGCAGCCTCTTGCTTCAGTGCCATGTTGTAGAACTCATCGTATCTCAAGGGCTCAAAGAGAACAAGAGCGAGCTGAATATCTTCTCTGAGACCACCCCTGAACTGGTATATCATGCTCTTCTCATCAGGGACGTCCTGCTTGGCAAAGCGGGCGAGCTTCTGGAACAACTTGTTGTAGTCATAGACAGACAAAGAGCCTTGCTTCAGATTGCGGAATTCCTCACGCTTGCTTTCAACCACGCTCTGCGGAATATGATGAGCTCGGAAATCTCGACGGAAATCATCCCAAGTGATAACACGTCCACCTCTGGAGTCCTTGTACTGCTGGAACCATTCTGCAGCTTGATCTTTGAGTTGGAAGGAAGCGAACTTGACAAAGTCCTCAGGCCTGACGTTACTGCACTCGAAATGCTTACACAGATCCACAAGCCAATCGTCAGCATCGGTTGCCTCAACACAATTGCTGAAAGTCTTTGGCCCGTTAGCAAGGAACTGGTTGAGTGTAGCAAAGTGACTCTGATTGCTGCCTTGATTCCCTTGACTGCCTTGATTGCGCTCTTGAAGAATTTGCATGATCAACTGTGTGTTTGCATTGGTTGCGGCCATCACAGCTTGCCATGCCTCTGGAGGAGGTGGAGGTGGTGGCGGATCAGGATTCGGAGTCGTGCGCGTTGGAGGAGCCATCCTGAAGAGGTTGACCACCATTAGCACATTGACAGATAAATATTGAAGCTGAATCCAACGGAATGAAAATTGCAACATATAGTCTTCACATCCGAACAAAATGAACGAATGCATTCCTCTTGAAATGGTCACATATCCATAAATTGAGAAGCCACGTAGAATTAAGGTAGAGAAATAAATCAACAAGGTACGGATCAAGAACGAATAATCGGTAAGAAATCCCAATCTCAAACCAATATCCGTGGAAGAAGAACTAGAGCTACTAGAATTCCCACCTATGAAACTCCCGAACCTTTCCGGTTATGCAATCAGGTGTTGGGGATACAGGGGAAGCATAATATCTCACCCAAACTAGCAAATCCTACATCCAGCTGTATCCATCCTTCAACACATAACCAAGAAACCTTCGGAAACCATCTACCTCAACCTTCGAAAAGCATCCGTTATACAAGTTATGGCGATACTCCCGAACTCCCGCCCCAGTACTGGGTGGCGTCGAGGTTATCTCACCAACGAACTGCATAAAAGAGATTTTCGATGTCGGCGTACTAGACTCAGGTATTCCAGAACTGCAACGATAAAATTATGATGACAACACCTCAGAGCTCAACTCCCCGGGACACTTCCACTAAACCCCTGACAGGAGGCACCAAGACAATGTTCTCATCATAAAACCATCGGAACGATTCCAAGATACCCGCGTGATCCTAAATTTTTTTAGTGAAATTTGAGAAGAGAAGAGTCAAAACTCTACGTCAGGATGCCTTACCAGAGCGATGAGGAGACTGGGAAGTAAAAAGAATTCCTAATCTCTCCGATATATAATTCCTAAATGACTCAAAACATTTTTCTAGACACAACTCGGCCGCTAAAAACGATCAAGCAATGGGGCTCCTAAGGTCGGGGAAGGCTCTGATTACCAACTTGTAACACCCTCGATGCGACTATAGCTCCCACGTGTCGAGGCACGACTTAGAGACATAATCGCATTGAAGGCATATGTCGCAAGTTAGGCAATCTTCACAACATCCCATGTAATAATAATAAAAGGGGAGATAACATAGTTGGCTTACACTCGCCACGTCAATCAAGTACATAAATAACATTACATCATCCAAACACTCATGGCCCGACTACGGCGCCAAAATAAAAGAGAACCCAACATGCGACAACGGTCCCGTTCACCCCCAACTGGGCACCACTACTGATCATCGGGAAAGGAAACATAGTATCGTTGAGAGTCTTCGTCGAACTCCCACTTGAGCTCATACGCGTCTCCTGGAGCGGAATCATCAGGCCCTGCATCTGGTGTAATAGTAATCTGTGAGCCACAGGGACTCAGCAATCTCGCACCCTCGCGATCAAGACTATTTAAGCTTATAGGTATGGCAAGGTAAAATATGAGTGGAGCTGCAGCAAGCGACTAGCAAGTATGGTGGCTAACTTATTCGCAAAAGAGAGCGAGAAGAGGAGGCAAAGCACGAGCGAGAAACTAGAGAACAACCTGCGCAAACATTACTCCAACACCGTGTCCACTTCCCGGACTCCGCCGAGAAGAGGCCATCACGGTAACACACTCAGTTGATTCATTTTAATTAATTAAGGTTCAAGTTATCTACAACCGGACATTAACAAATTCCCATCTGCCCATAACCGCGGGCACGGCTTTCGAAAGTTCAATCCCTGCAGGGGAGTCCCAACTTAGCCCATGACAAGCTCTCACGGTCAACGAAGGAATAGACCTCCTCCCAAGACGTTCCGATCAGACTCGGTATCTCGGTAACTCAAGACACTTCGACAGGTTAAAACAAGACCAGCAACACCGCCCGAATGTGCCGACAAATCCCGATAGGAGCTGCACATATCTCGTTCTCAGGGCACACTCAGATGAGACTAGCTACGAGTAAAACCAACCCTCAAGTTTCCCCGAGGTGGCCCCGCAGGCAGCTCAGTTCGGACCAACACTCAGAGGGAGCATTGGCCCGGGGGGGTTTAAAATAAGATGACCCTTGGGCTCCGGTAACCCAAGGGAAAAAGAGGCTAGGTGGCGAATGGTAAAACCAAGGTTGGGCATTGCTGGAAAAGCTTTAATCAAGGCGAACTATCAAGGGGTTCCCATTATAACCCAACCGCGTAAGGAACGCAAAATCCGGGAACATAACACCGATATGACGGAAACTAGGGCGGCAAGAGTGGAACAAAACACTAGGCGAGAGGCCGAGCCTTCCACCCTTTACCAAGTATATAGATGCATTAAGATAACAAGGCAATATAATGATATCCCAACAAGTAAATAAAGATGTTCCAACAAGGAACGGCCTCCAATCTTCACCTGCAACTAGCAACGCTATAAGAGGGGCTGAGCAAAGCGGTAACATAGCCAATCAACGGTTTGCTAGGACAATGGTGGGTTAGAGGTTTGACATGGCAATTTGGGAGGCTTGCAAGCAAGTGGTAGGCATCGTAGCAATGGCATAGCAAAAGAGCGAGCAAACTAGCATAGCAAAGATAGTAGTGATTTCGAGGGTATGATCATCTTGCCTGCACAGTTGTCAGAGTTGACTGGATCCTCAAAAGCAAACTCAACGGGCTCCTCGTTAGCGAACTCGTCTCCCGGCTCTACCCAAACAAGACAAACAAGCAACAAGGATACAATCAACCACGTGCAAGACTCAAGCAACATGATGCAAATGATGATATGCTATGCGGGATGCGATGCGGGATGCAAAATGCAAGATATGACAGGAAATGCATGAACCTGGCCTCAACTTGGAATCCAAGTGTGCCACTGGAAAGATGAGATGAAATCGCTTGAAAACGATATAAAGAACGCCGGAATCGGAGTTACGGTTTGGAAATGGCAAGCGATTCAAATATGACACCGGTCTGCGATTTACAGCAAGTAGGCATCTAAATGCAATGAAATGAACATGCTACAGCACCCAAACATGACAACAAAATACATGGCAGGGATGCATCACAAGATGCTTAACAAAAGTCTAGCACTGAGCTACGGCCAATTCATCCATTAACAGGTTCAAACAAGCATGGCAAAAACGCAAATGGTAAAACAGATCTCAGACTTAGTGAAATTAACACTTGTCTGGAATTTCAGATCATATAGCCCTCTTCGGAGCAACAAAACAACATGCTACAGGACCTGAACATGACAAAGAAAGACATGGCATGGAGCTACTCAACAAGCTTAACAAAAGTCCCTTAGTGACCTTGAGCCAAAAGGGATCACAAAATATACTAACAAGCACACGAACATAGCAAAAACATAATCAGTTTTCAGACTTAGTGAAAACTGGGACATGCTGAAACATAACTCACGAAGGCATGTTTACAAGCTCGATGCACTCACCACGGGGCAAGTCATGGCAAGACAAGCATACATCTCTTAAGAAGGCACAAAATACAAGCTAGACATGGCAAGAACAATGGCATAGCATGCACGGATCAACTACAATAACATCGGCAAAATCGCAAACAAGTTGACGATCTGCCCAGATTCGCAACGAAGCAAAAGTAGAGCTCGATTGACTCAAGCTAGGGTGCTCCATAATTGCAAACAAAGACATGGATGGATAGAGCACTACAATATTAACAAAACTCCCTTACTGATCATCCTCAAAAGAGGCACGGATCACTAGGAAACAACATGAACATATGGCATCGTGAGATAAACAATCCCAGGACTTAGTGAAATCACTAAGTCCCTGAAAACAGAATTAGCAAGTGCACCACTTTGCAAGCTTGCACAAGTCACCACACACATCCTAAAAATACATGGGTTGCACCTCTGGAAAGATGACAAAACCCTTAACAAAACATATGAAGAACTCACGGGCATATCATGCACACATTAATCATGGCAAAAATGACAAAAGTGCTAAACGAAGTAACAGATCTGACAATTAACTGAAGTAGCCCTCTTCTAACAGCATTTCAGGGCATCAAGATGAGCTCAAATGAAAATGATGCAATGGAATGAAATGATGTACTCTCTGAGATGAACATTTTGATATGCTATGTGCATGAATCGGAGCTACGGATGCAAAGTTACGGAGCAGCGAACATGGCAACTTGGATCAGGAATTTTGGGACTTAGACGAAAAACAACCTCTCCGGGACAGATCTAGGGTTTCGTGGCACGGACTTGGAGGACGACCGGAGCTTTGCCGGAACAGTGCTCGGGGTCGCCGAACTTGTCTTTCTTGCCGGATCCGGTGGGGAGGAGGAGGCCGGAGTGGCTGGTGATGGCGGAGGCGAGGTTGGCGCCTCGGGCGCCAGAGCAAGGCAGGCGGGGCGGCGCGGCGAGGTGCGAGGCGGCGGGGCGCGGCGGCCGGCGGCGAAGGCGGCGCACGGTGCTGGCGGCGGCTCGGGCGCCCAGGCGGCGGTGCGGGGGAGCAGGCGCGGGGAGGCGAGAGCCTCGGGCGGCGGCGGCGACCGGGCCCGCGCGGCGGAGAGAGGGAGTTGGCCGGGTGAGGTGGCGGGCGCCGATTGGCCGGGAGCGGCAGCGGGGATGATGTGGCGAGCTCCGATAGGCCGGAGTGAGGTGGCGGCGGGCGGTGGACACGTCCGGCGCGGCGTGGACACGTGCGGCGCGCGGAGCTGCAGTTTTTTTAGGGTTTCAGGAAGGAAGAAGATCCGAAAACGGAGGGGTGTATATATAGGCATAGAGGGAGCTAGGAGAGTCCACATGAGGTGCGGTTTTCGGCCACGCGATCGTGATCGAACGCTCTAGGACATGGAGCAGAGTTTGGTGAGTTTTGGGCCAAATGGGAGGGGTGTTGGGCTGCAACACACACGAGGCCTTTTCGGTCCCTCGGTTAACCGTCGGAGTATCAAACGAAGTCCAAATGCTACGAAACTTGACAGACGGTCTACCAGTAGTAAACCAAGGCCGCTTGGCAAGTCTCAGTCCAATCCGGAAATCTTTAATCCCCACACACGAAAGAAAGCTAGAAATGGCCACTGGAGGAGAACGAAGCGCCGGAATGCAAAACGGACAACGGGGAAAATGCTCGAATGCATGAGACGAACACGTATGCAAATGCAATGCACATGATGACATGATATGAGATGCATGACAACGACAACAACACACGGAGACAAAAACGCGAACCCGAGAAAATAAAATAACTTAACGCCAGAAACGGCAAGAGTTGGAGTACAAATAGGGAAAGTTACATCCGGGGTGTTACAACACTCCACCACTACGAAAGGATCTCGTCCCGAGATCTAGGACTGAAAGAACGCCGAGTACTTAGAACGGAGGTGATCCTCGCGTTCCCAGGTAGCTTCACGGTCGGAATGGTATGACCACTTGACTTTGAGAAATTTGATTGACTTGTTGCGAGTCTTGCGTTTAGTCTCTTCAAGAATAGCAACTGGGTGCTCACGATAGGAGAGATCTTCTTGGAGCTCAATGTCCTCGAAGTTGACGGTGCGTTCAGGAGTCTTGAAGCACTTTCAAAGTTGAGAGACATGGAACACGTCATGAACATTTGCAAAGTTTGAAGGAAGCTCGAGTTGATAGGCGAGGTCGCCTCTCTTGCTGACAATCTTGAAAGGTCCCACGTACCTAGGGGCAAGCTTCCCTTTGATACCGAAGCGATGAGTACCTTTCATAGGAGAGACGCGAAGGTAAACATGATCTCCGATCTCAAAAGCCAAATCGCGGTGCTTACAATCATAGTAGCTCTTCTGGCGGGATTGGGCTGCTTTGAGGTTATCACGAATGACTTTGCACATTTCTTCTGCTTCTGTGATTAAGTCATTGCCCAAAAGCTGACGTTCGCCGGTCTCGGACAAGTTAAGAGGGGTACGGCACTTCCTGCCATACAGAATTTCAAAAGGGGCCTTGCCCGAACTTGCTTGAAAACTGTTGTTGTAGGAGAATTCAGCATAAGGAAGACAATCCTCCCACTTCATGCCGAAGGAGATCACACAAGCCCTGAGCATATCTTCAAGAATCTGGTTGACACGCTCGACTTGACCACTTGTTTGAGGATGGAAAGTTGTGCTGAAGCGGGTGTTGGTGCCCATGGCCTTCTGAAAAGAATCCCAAAACTTCGAGGTAAAGATGCTGCCACGGTCTGAAGAGATCACTTGAGGAATACCGTGCATAGAGACAATACGAGAGGTATAGAGTTCCGCCAATTGAGCTGCAGTGATCGACTCTTTGATAGGCAGAAAGTGAGCCACTTTGGTGAGTTTGTTGATGACAATGAATATAGCATCATTGCCACGCTTGGACTTTGGAAACACAATCATGAAGTCCATTTCAATGTGGTCAAACTTCCATTCTGCAATAGCAAGAGGTTGGAGGAGACCAGCTGGCCTTTGGTGTTCTGCCTTCACTCTTCTGCAGACATCGCATTCATTCACGAATTGAGCGATCTCGTGCTTCATTCGAGTCCACCAATAAGCTTGCTTAAGGTCCTGATACATCTTCGTGCTCCCAGGGTGGATGGAGAGGAGAGAATTGTGAGCCTCGTTCATGATCACTTTACGGAGGTCACCTTTGGGCACAACAATACGATCCTCGAAGAAGAGAGTGTCCTTGTCATCAAGGCGGTAGCACTTGTACTTGGACTGACTCTTGGCAATCCCAATCTTCACCTTTTTCACCATAGCATCAAGAAGCTGAGCTTGGCGAATCTGGTCTTCCAAGGTAGGAGAGACTAGAAGGTTGGCGAGGAAACCTTGAGGAACAACTTGCAGATTAAGTTTGTGGAAAGCTTCACAAAGCTCGGGTTGATAAGGCTTGAGAATCAGACTGTTGCAGTAGGCCTTTCTGCTCAATGCGTCAGCAATCACATTGGCCTTGCCTGGAGTATACTCGATACTCGGATTATACTCTTGAATCATTTCGACCCATCGAGTTTGCCTGAGGTTGAGATTAGGCTGAGTGAAGATGTACTTGAGACTCTTGTGATCAGTGAAAATGTCCACTTTTCTTCCCAATAGAAATGTCTCCAAGTCAAAAGAGCATGCACAACTGCCGCCAACTCGAGATCATGAGTGGGGTAGTTCTTCTCATTAGGCTTCAACTGGCGAGATGTATAAGCAACAACATTCTTCTCTTGCATCAATACTGCGCCAAGACCTTGGAGAGAGGCATCACAAAAGACCTCGTACGGCTTGGATTCATCAGGCGGAGTGAGAACTGGAGCAGTGATCAACTTCTCTTTCGAAGTGTTGAAAGCAATGTCACACTCCGGAGACCAAACGTACTTGACGTGCTTCTAAAGAAGATTTGTGAGAGGCTTCGCGATCTTAGAAAAGTTTTCAACAAATCTTCGGCAATAGCTTGCGAGACCGAGAAAACTGCGGAGTTGCTTCACGTTCTGAGGAGGTTCCCAATTCACAATTGCAGACACCTTCTCAGGATTCACGGCAATGCCCTTGGCAGAGATGATATGACCAAGATAAAGAACCTCATCAAGCCAAAATTCACACTTGGAGAACTTGGCGTAGAACTGATGTTCCCTGAGCTTATCGAGAACCAAACGCAAGTGCTTGGCATGATCTTCCTTGTTCTTGGAGAAAACCAGAATGTCATCGAGATAGACCAAAACAAAGTCATTGGTGTAGGCATTGTAGATGAAGTTCATCATGCGAGAGAACGTCGGAGGAGCGTTGGCAAGGCCAAAAGACATGACAGTGTATTCATATGAACCAAAGCTTGTTCTGAATGCTGTCTTGGGAATATCTTCTTCACGAATGCGAATCTGGTGATAACCCATACAGAGATCAAGCTTGGAGAATACTTGGGCACCTTTGAGTTGTTCGAACAGCTCGTTGATGTTGGGAAGTGGGTATTTGTTCTTGATGGTCTTCTTGTTCACTGGACGGTAATCAACACAAAGTCAGTCCGTTCCATCTTTCTTCTTCACAAAAAGAACACCACAACCCCACAGAGAAGAACTAGGCCGGATGAGACCCATTTTCTCTTGCATATCGAGTTGCTTCTTCAGCTCTTTCAACTCTTCAGGTCCGAGCTTGTAAGTACGTTTGCACACAGGTTCCGTACCATGCTCAAGATCAATAACGAATTCAACTGGCCGGTGCGGAGGCATTCCTGGAAGCTCTTCTGGAAAGACGTCTTGATATTCGCAAACGACTGGAATTTGAGAGATGGCATCCAATTCATCCTTCTCATTGAGAGAAAATAGACGGATGGTGTTATCCTGAGCGGCAAAGACAATTACATCCTCAGACGAATGAGTCAATTGAATCTGCCTGGCTGCACAATCAAGCTGAGCCTTGTGCTTAGAAATCCAATCCATCCCGAGAATAAGATCAATATCCAAGTTACCAAGAACCATTGGAGAAGCCAGAAACTTGAAATCACCCATCAAGATAGAAATATCCGGAACCATCAAACTAGAACTCAGACGCTTAGCCAGAGAGATGACTTGCATAGCTCTAGGTAAAGCCTTAGTACTAAAATTGTTCTCCGATGAAAATGGGAATGACATGAAGGAATGCGATGCACCAGAGTCAAAAAGTACTTTTGCAGGAACATCATTAACAGGAAGGTTACCCATTATCACATCTGACGAGTTCTCTGCCTGAGCTGCATTCATCAAATTGACCTTGGCATGCTTGGGGTTATGCTTGACCACAGCTGTACTTGCCGATCTCACAGGTGGAGGAGGAGGAAGACGCCTCTGGTTGAGACACTTGTTGGCATAGTGACCCTTCTGTTGGCACTTGTTGCATGTGACCTCTGAAAGCGGATGGTGATAGGGAGCACTCGATCTTGGAGCTTGAGACGAAGTCTTGTTCTGAAAGCCAGGGTTGGGTGGGTGGGAAGAACCACTGCCACCTTTGCTCTTCTGCTGAAACGGTTAATGGAACGGAGGAGGGGGAAGCCAAAACTTCTGCTGCTTGGCCACTTGAGTAGAGGAAGAAGGAGTAACATCTCTGACTCGCTTCTTGGAAGCATCACACCTCAACTGAGCAGCCTCTTGCTTCAGTGCCATGTTGTAGAACTCATCGTATCTCAAGGGCTCAAGGAGAACAAGAGCGAGCTGAATATCTTCTCTGAGACCACCCCTGAACTGGTATATCATGCTCTTCTCATCAGGGACGTCCTGCTTGGAAAAGCGGGTGAGCTTCTGGAACAACTTGTTGTAGTCATAGACAGACAAAGAACCTTGCTTCAGATTGCGGAATTCCTCACGCTTGCTTTCAACCACGCTCTGCGGAATATGATGAGCTCGGAAATCTCAACGGAAATCATCCCAAGTGATAACACGTCCACCTCTGGAGTCCTTGTACTACTGGAACCATTCTGCAGCTTGATCTTTGAGTTGGAAGGAAGCGAAGTTGACAAAGTCCTCGGGCCGGACGTTACTGCACTCGAAATGCTTACACAGATCCACAAGCCAATCGTCAGCATCGGTTGCCTCAACACAATTGCTGAAAGTCTTTGGCCCGTTAGCAAGGAACTGGTTGAGTGTAGCAAAGTGACTCTGATTGCTGCCTTGACTGCCTTGATTGCGCTCTTGAAGAATTTGCATGATCAACTGTGTATTTGCATTGGTTGCGGCCATCACAGCTTGCCATGCCTCTGGAGGAGGTGGAGGTGGTGGCGGATCAGGATTCGGAGTCGTGCGCGTTGGAGGAGCCATCCTGAAGAGGTTGACCACCATTAGCACATTGACAGATAAATATTGAAGCTGAATCCAACGGAATGAAAATTGCAACATATAGTCTTCACATCCGAACAAAATTAACGAATGCATTCCTCTTGAAATGGTCACATATCCATAGATTGAGAAGCCACGTCGAATTAAGGTAGAGAAATAAATCAACAAGGTACAGATCAAGAACGAATAATCGGTAAGAAATCCCAATCTCAAACCAATATCCGTAGAAGAAGAACTAGAGCTACTAGAATTCCCACCTATGAAACTCCCGAACCTTTTCGGTTATGCAATCAGGTGTTGGGGATACAGGGGAAGCATAATACCTCACCCAAACTAGCAATTCCTACATCCAGTTGTATCCATCCTTCAACACATAACCAAGAAAACTTCGGAAACCATCTACCTCAACCTTCGAAAAGCATCCGTTATACAAGTTATGGCGATACTCCCGAACTCCCGCCCCAGTACTGGGTGGCGTCGAGGTTATCTCACCAACGAACTGCATAACAGAGATTTTCGATGTCGGCGTACTAAACTCAGGTATTCCAGAACTGCAACGATAAAATTATGATGACTACACCTCAGAGCTCAACTCCCCGGGACACTTCCACTAAACCCCTGACAGGAGGCACCAAGTCAATGTTCTCATCATAAAACCATCGGAACGATTCCAAGATACCCGCGTGATCCTAAATTTTTTTTAGTGAAATTTGAGAAGAGAAGAGTCAAAACTCCACGTCAGGATGCCTTACCAGAGCGATGAGGAGACTGGGAAGTAAAAAGAATTCCTAATCTCTCCGATATATAATTCCTAAAGACTCAAAACATTTTTCTAGACACAACTCGGCCGCTAAAAACGATCAAGAAATGGGGCTCCTAAGGTCGGGGAAGGCTCTGATTACCAACTTGTAACACCCTCGATGCGACTATAGCTCCCACGTGTCGAGGCACGACTTAGAGATATAATCGCATTGAAGGCATATGTCGCAAGTTAGGAAATCTTCACAACATCCCATGTAATATAATAATAAAAGGGGAGAACATAGTTGGTGTCACATCCCTAGCTTCAGGCATTGCTCTAGGTTAGCCTCATGTGAGCATCATGTTTAAATTCAAATGAAATTGAATTGAGGAATTTTCAAAGCCTCAGAAACCTCTAAAAACAACCAACAATTAGATCTTCTCAAATGAGTCCAAGAAAATGTTCCTGTTATTCCATGGAAATATTGGTGAGAGGTAAAATTTAAACCAATATTTTTGGAGTCACAGAGATATTTATTTTGGCCATTTGAATTAATCCAATAACTATTTTCTTTGGATTTATATTTAATATATATTAAATATGACTCCAAATAATTCTGGAAGTTTGTGAGTGGCTTTGTATATATTTTAGCAAACCACATAATAAACTACAGAATTTATTAAAATGGTTTAGTATTTTACTAAACTAAAACAAAACAGAACAAAATAGAAAACAGAAATATAAAACAGAAAGCAGAGAGAGAGAAGGAATCTCACCTGGGCTTACCTGGCGGCCCAAGTGGCCGGCCCAGCCCACCTCCTCCTCCTTTGTCCTCTTCCTCCTCTGCCAGGAGGACGAGCAGAGGCGAGGCGTGGCGCTCGCCGACGCTGCCTCGGCCACCTCCTGCTTCCCCCCCCCTAGCCACCTCCTGCTTCCTCCCTGGCCTCCCCAGCGACGCCCGGACGACGCCACGCGCCTCCCCGACCGCCCCTCACTCCCTCCCGAGCTCTCCCCCTCCTCTGTTTCTCTCTCCCTCTCGGACCCGAGCGGAGCCGCCGCCACCGACGAGCACCACCGCAGCCACCGTCTCCCCCTCGACCCCTCGCTGTGCTTGCGAGCTCCGCCACAACCCCCTCCACCTCCTCGTTGAGCTACGGACCTCCCGGACGTGCTGCAACGCCGCCACCATCGCCGTTTCCATCGCCGGCCGCCGAGGATCTTCATCGTCAATTCACCACCATCGTCGCGTCCCCGAGCCGGCTAACCACCCCTACGGCACCGCTGTGAGCTCCCACGCCTCCCCTCCCTCTTTTCCCCTTCGATTGCGCCCTGTAGCCTCGATTCCACCGGAGCCGCGAGCTCGGCTCCGCCGGCGATGTCGCCGCCGTCGTTGCAGGTCACCGAACTCGCGTCCGAGCACGACCTCGAGCTCGTGGATCTCCCAGGAGCCCGCCCAGCCTCTCAGCTCGCTCGCTCGCTAAGCGTAGCCCCGTGCCCGTGCTGGCCCGAACTCCGGTCGCCGCCGCGGACCCCGTTCCGGTGAGCTCGAGCCACCTCAGCCCCTGCCGTTTGCACAAATGGATGCGGGCGACTCCCAGCTACGCGTAGCTGCCCTCCGCCGGCCATTTGGTCGCCGGAGGAGGAATTCCGACCCCCTCCGCCGTCTCGGGCTTCACCGGCGACGAGCCGCCGGCGTGTTAGCCTCGGCTGACCAGGGGTTTGACCTCCCCTAGGTCCATGACAGGTGGGCCCGGCCCCTGCTAACTTTGGTTAAGTTAATAACTACTTTTAGTTAAGCCACTGACCCACTGACAGTAGGCCCCACCCCTGGTCAAACCCCAGTCAGCGCTGGGTTTGACCGGGATTAACTCCTGTGACACTGACATATGGGTCCCACAGGTCAGGTTTGACCTGGAGGCGCCCAGTTGACCCTGCTGACGTCACTGTGACGTGGGGCTGACGCAATAAGTATTTTCTGGATTTAATTTAATTCTGAAATTCCAGAAAATGCCTAAAACTTCAATAAATCATAGAAAATTAACCGTAACTCCAAATTAAATAATTTATATATGAAAAATTATCAGAAAAATTCAAGGAATCCATCTGTACCATTTTCATGCATGTTAGAACAACTTATAGCTGCTGTTTAGCACAAATCAATTAAAGGGCATTTAAATAATCACATATGGAGTTTGAATTTGAATCTTGTATTCAAACCAACTTCATTTAACTTGTTGCTAGATGCATTAGCCCAAAACACATTCATTTTGCTATGTCATGATCATGCATCATATTGTGCATTGCATTGATTGTGTTTCCTTCTGTGTTGCCGGTATTTGTCCCCTCTCGATAGACGTGATACCGAGGATGTGATCGTTGACACTGATGAAGACTCAATGTTATCTTCAGAAGTGCCAGGCAAGCAAAACCCCCTTGTTCATTCCGATACAATCCTACTCTCTCGCTCCTGCTCTCTTTTAATGCATTAGGACAACACCGATTCATCTGTTACTTGCTGCGGTAGCTGAACCCCTTTATCCTTTGCATGACCTGTCATTGCCACAGTAAATAGATGAAACCCACTAGCATGAGTAGGAGTTGTTTGAGCCCTGTTGTGCCTACTCATTCATGCTTGTTTGTCATGCCTGCTACTGCTTAGAGTTGAGTCAGGTCTGATTCATCGGGGATGAATCAGAGGCGTGTGAACATGTCCTACTGTGTGTGAGCTAAGTGTGTGAACACGATTTGGTAAAGGTAGCGGTGAGAGGCCATGTAGGAGTACATGGTGGGTTGTCTCATTGTAGCCGTCCTCAGGAACTGAGTTCTGTGTTTGTGATCCATGATTCAGCTACTACCATACATTGGGCCCTGAAATATGACCCCGCTCGACTTCTTATTCACCCTTGTCCTCTGTCCAGGAGTTGCAAGTAGTTTCTGGTGTTTGTAGTATGCTGGAGGCCGTGGACAGCGCTGACCGTAGGGGTGGGCTGTGATGCGGTAGGCACGTGGCCGGGTAAACCGGGCGCCCGTTTGGTGTCACGGAACCCTGTTCACATCGTTTGGGGCTGTGAGCGAAACTCCGGCCGGATCTCCTCATGGATGGAACCCGAATAGGCGATAAACCTGGACTAGAGACTTGAGTGTTTAGGTAGGTCGTGGTCTACACCCACGTCGGCTTTCGCTTGAAGTCTGCCGAGCACATGTCGTGTGCAGACGCTAAGTGGTGGAAACATGTATGAAGAAGTACACCCCTGCAGGGTTAACATCATCTATTCGAATAGCCGTGTCCGCGGAAAAGGACTTCTGGGTTGCTTATATCAGTTCATAGACAAGTGAAAGTGGATACTCTAAAATACGCAAGATAAGCGTGAGTGCTATGGATGGCGTTCTCGTAGGGAGACGGGAGCGATCCATAGTGGTGTATTGATATGGTGAATATGTGGACTCGTGTGCGCCACCTCAAAAGAGTTACTTGCAGTCGTAGTTCAGGATAGCCACCGAGTCAAAGCTGGCTTGCTGCAGTTAAACCCCACCATCCCCTTTGTTGATAATGATGCATATGTAGTTAGTTCTGATGTAAGTCTTGCTGGGTACATTTGTACTCACGTTTGCCTATTTATGTTTTTGCAGAGAGACTTCGGTCTCACTAGTAGTTCCGCGTGGACTTCGACGTTTAGCTTGTTACCTCAGCTACGATCTTGTGCCCTCGGCAGGATCTGGTAGATAGTCAGGCTTCTCAGCCTTTTTCATTTATAGATGTCTGTACTCAGACATGATAGCTTCCGCTTGTGCTTTGACTTGTATGCTCTGATTGTTGGGTCATGAGACCCATGTTTGTAATATCTCGCTCCTCGGAGCCTATTGATTAAATACTTGAGTCGTAGAGTCATGTTGTGATGCCATGTTGTATTTGCACATATCGAGCATATTGTGTGTATGTTATTGAAATGCTTGGTATGTGTGGGATCTGACCATCTAGTTGTTTATCTTTAGTAGCCTCTCTTACGGGAAATGTCTCCTAGTGTTTCCACCGAGCCATGGTAGCTTGCTACTGCTCCGGAACACTTAGGCTGGCCGGCATGTGTCCTTCTTCGTTCCTGTGTCTGTCCCTTCGGGGAAATGTCACGCGATGAATACCGGAGTCCTGTTAGCCCGCTACAGCCCGGTTCACCGGAGTCCTGCTAGCCCAGTGCTACAGCCTGGATTCACTCGCTGATGACCGACACGTTCGATGCTGGGTCATGGATGCCTGTCCCTGTAAGTTTGTGCCACTTTGGGTTTACGACTAGCCATGTCAGCCCGGGCTCCTTATCATATGGATGCTAGCGACACTGTCATATACGTGTGCCAAAAGGCGCAAACGGTCCCGGGTAAAGGTAAGGCGACACCCGTGGGAATACCGTGCGTGAGGCCGCAAAGTGATATGAGGTGTTACATGCTAGATCGATGTGGCATTGAGTCGGGGTCCTGACAGCGTTGGTATCAGAGCTTGACTGCCTGTAGGATTACCAAGCCAAACTGGTCGAAGTTGAGTCTAGAAATTCTTTAGTTATATAAGGGAATTGATTGTGGGATGGAACGTAAGGCTCTTTTTACTCCTTATACCTTATGCCTTCTGATCTGAGTCATCTTATCTTTCCTACGGGGATTAAGAACTAGGCTATCTCTTCTTTCCATCAGGATCACGTGTTACTAATCCGTAGACTTATAAGATTGTTGGATTTAAGCCTCGTTTCAGTTCCTACTACTTCTGTATGTTAATTATTGATCTCGAGACCTTGACATTGTGCTTCTGAGTGGTTATGCCACCATTTTTGTGAATGTCTCAAATCTTTTCTGAGCATTTACAGCCGTTATGCTGTCCGAGTCATCCCAGGTTTCTAAGTAGTCTGATGCAATTGCAAATCCTTTCTTCCTGTTTCAATGTTCCCATGGGCCAGATTAACCACACTAATCAGTGAGTTGAGGTACTCCGTTACCTTGACATATATGTTGGAGATACTATTATGGCCCTAGGTGTTTAGGGAGTCACCTAGTAATCTAGCAATGTTTTGTGATCCCCAGTGTGATGATTCTGGCTTTTATTCTCGAAAGCATCCCGTGATGCCACTTAGTAGTAGGTATTCTATTCCTTGGGCTTTGAACCCGAGATTCACTCTACTTACTTCATGTTGATAGTGTTTGCTAGTTCCTTCAGGATATTAGTAACTTTGCGATAGTCCTCGAGGTCCGTGGTATTTCCTTCTTCCAAATACTATGAACCGCTTATGGCAGATGTTTATTGGATCAAAAGATCACAATTAGAGTACTCTTGAGGAGTTCTCCATTCATAAATCGTGACTCTGCCAGTTCTACCTTTCTGCATGGGTTATCCGGAAGAAATATGTTGAACTTGGTTCGACATACTAATCTATGCATCCACAACTCAGAAAATTATATGTTCCTTTGAGTTGTTCTCCGTAGTTGCATTCTGACCCTCGTCTATCAATTGATAGTCAAGAGTATGCGTGCGTTCGTTTATCGATGCCTATTACTCTTGTGGTCCGTCAAGCCATTCTGTCCTGAATGACTTGGAGAAACAAACTCCAGTACCTCTTCCATATCCAGGATTGGGTCAAAGAAGTTGTGCTCCGCAGATCTAATTGCTAATCCAGCTTTTGGTTCTGTTCTACCTTGGAGTATTACCTTATTCTATATCGAGATTGTTATAGGAATTGCACACCATCCTATGAACTCTTGGTACAGTGATACTTCTCACCATCATTAGTCATTCCTCGGCCCTCGTGTTGATGCAACCGGAATACCGACAAATGAGTTGTGATGTGTGAGATCAATACTCCCAGCAACCTCGTTGCTTGGTAGTTAAAGGATAATAATTTCATTCTTAGTATGTTGGTTTTTGAATCATCCTTCTAAGACTGATCGTGCTACCTAGTCCTTATTTCGGTGCACCCTTCGATTGATGAATTAGGATCTTGTCAAGCCCTCGCTCACTTGATCATATCATCTTGCCCCGAAAAGCAAGATTGTTCTCGAGCTTAGTAACATACCGGTGGTTCGTGATTTTCCGAAGATCTTCTCGGAAGTACTACCAGGTTGTCACCTGACCACTATGTTGAGCTCGTGATCAAGTTGGTTTATTGTAAACCACCCTTTCTCCAAGAATCTGTGATGGATATCCCTGAGCTAGTTGGTTAAGCTAGACAACAACTTGGAGAGTTGGAAGGTAAAAGCTTGCCTGACTTAGTTCGTTCCAAAGGGATATTCTTGTGTAGTGTGTGTTGAAGAAAGATGATATCTTCATCGATTGGTCCCTGTGATCAGTTGCTGGACCTATTGCCTTATCAATCCTTTGATTTGAGTGTGGGCTATCGTCAAATCAAATCAATACCAACGATGCTCGTAATGTTGTCTTGTTCGTGGTTGATCCCTCGAGCATACACCATTACATCTTTGGCCTGACCAATGCTATCACTTGTTCACTTAACTATGGAATTCCTTTTAAAAGGAAACCCAGATGAATTGTTGTTGAGCCCATTGACAACATCCTTATCTCCTCCATAATTTTGTTGGACATTAAGCTAGTGTTGGAAACTTTTGAAAGCATTTTCTTCATGCTAGCTCATGAAGTATTTGTTGATGAAAGGAGTGACTTCCTTTTATACACGTGCATTTGGTGAAAGATGCCGCCGTGAATTTGAGAAAGTTAGTTTTGCTTCCTCTGGAATCATCCCAAGTCAGTCATGCATACGTGCGAAGTATTCTGTGGTCTGGAGATTTGCAACCTCCATTCTATATGTATATCCTAGCACACCAAGCCACTGATTGAGTTGTTCAAAGATAAAGGAGTCTGTCCAGGGTGAACTCTTTGGACTTCCACGCGTGGAGACTTCGATGTCATTAATGATGGTTCCCCCTCCTGAACTCGGTAGTGTTTTATTATAAGACTACCTTGTGATCATGCTTGTCTTGGACAACATGTTCACATGTTTGTAGCAGAACCAGCTCATGTTTTGGAGCTTGCTATCGTAGTTCATCTCCCGAGAATCCCGCAACGTCATCTCGTCGATTTGTGTTGCAAACTTTCATTTTCTTCCTAGACTCGATGAGTCTGGAATATCCTGACACCAACCAGATCTGAATCTCAGGCAGATATGATGGTTTGGAACATTTCCCAAGAACTATAATATTGGTCCCTCGATAACCGGTAAAGTGGATGTCGTGGCTAGCACCACCCAGCCGAAGGACCTATTATTGTGGTATCTTGATTGAAGCAGTTGGCCACCTTCCCATAAGGACTTCGTAGGATTTACTTCCTAGTTGTGCCTTATGATTATTGTGTTCCCGAAGTCCGACCTTTTACTTGATGTTCTAGTTATCAAACCATATCTATGAATGGGATACATTAGCACGTCAAGGAGAACATTAGAAGCGGAGTGCTAAATGTCTCTCGGTCGATCATCCAGATTTTGTTTCCTTGGCCTCGCTAAGGTGAAAACTGAGAAAGTGTTATCTTCCTTTGCATCTGCATCCTCCATCACCATTCATCATGGTAGTAAGTTGTGCTACCGGACCCTTGACACGGATGTTGGTAAAACCTTGATGAATGTGGAAATGCTTAAGTTCTTGAGAGCACGCACAAGCGCTACGTCTTATCATCGGCACTAGCTGGGATTGCCCCAGATTCTTCGGTTATGCTATAACCACTCCAACAGTGAATTCACTCTTTATTGTTGGGTTCTTCCCCAGTTACCAGAATCATTCCCAGCATTTGCATTTTGTTTCCAGCTTGCACCGCCAATGTGCCATTCTACCATGGGTCTCTTCCATTTCCGGTGATAAGCAAAATTCATCCATTACGTTGTCTTCAACAAGGTAATCCACATCATCCAAGTCTGAGTATGCCATTCTACTGACCCCCTCCAAACGATCGCTCGAGAATTGTCTTAGGCTGGTTTAAAGAGTTTCAATGATCTTTGAATCAAAAGTAATTCTTTTTGCCACTTAAGGGGATGTATCTTCGAGTCACCTTCTCTAAGGTGTATCGTTATGGTATCATGGCAATTCAACTCCTCACTATGTTGACAACCGATTACCACCTTAAGCGTGAAGTTGTTGTCTACCTAGTAAACTCTCGTCATCTGTCTCACTCCATTTCTTCAGATCTGTGCTTCGTCTCCCAGCTCAAGAGATGTTGCTATGTCTCATTCTGTGAGTTGTTCGATCTTCGAGAAGATCGACCCTTCTAGAGTCTCCTTCTTCCCTCCATGTCATGTGACAGGATTTCTCAGAGCAAGACCTCGAGTCAAAGATGGTGAATGAATCAACGTTCAACTGAAGTGCACCCTGGATCGTGAAGATTGTACTAGTTTGCGTTTCCCCTTCATCCTACCCTACGCTTGAATCTCGAGACGAGATTCTTGTTTAGTGGGGGTGAGTTGTCACATCCCTAGCTTCAGGCATTGCTCTAGGTTAGCCTCATGTGAGCATCATGTTTAAATTCAAATGAAATTGAATTGAGGAATTTTCAAAGCCTCAGAAACCTCTAAAAACAACCAACAATTAGATCTTCTCAAATGAGTCCAAGAAAATGTTCCTGTTATTCCATGGAAATATTGGTGAGAGGTAAAATTTAAACCAATATTTTTGGAGTCACAGAGATATTTATTTTGGCCATTTGAATTAATCCAATAACTATTTTCTTTGGATTTATATTTAATATATATTAAATATGACTCCAAATAATTCTGGAAGTTTGTGAGTGGCTTTGTATATATTTTAGCAAACCACATAATAAACTACAGAATTTATTAAAATGGTTTAGTATTTTACTAAACTAAAACAAACAGAACAAAATAGAAAACAGAAATATAAAACAGAAAGCAGAGAGAGAGAAGGAATCTCACCTGGGCTTACCTGGCGGCCCAAGTGGCCGGCCCAGCCCACCTCCTCCTCCTTTGTCCTCTTCCTCCTCTGCCAGGAGGACGAGCAGAGGCGAGGCGTGGCGCTCGCCGCCGCTGCCTCGGCCACCTCCTGCTTCCCCCCCCCCCTAGCCACCTCCTGCTTCCTCCCTGGCCTCCCCAGCGACGCCCGGACGACGCCACGCGCCTCCCCGACCGCCCCTCACTCCCTCCCGAGCTCTCCCCCTCCTCTGTTTCTCTCTCCCTCTCGGACCCGAGCGGAGCCGCCGCCACCGACGAGCACCACCGCAGCCACCGTCTCCCCCTCGACCCCTCGCTGTGCTTGCGAGCTCCGCCACAACCCCCTCCACCTCCTCGTTGAGCTACGGACCTCCCGGACGTGCTGCAACGCCGCCACCATCGCCGTTTCCATCGCCGGCCGCCGAGGATCTTCATCGTCAATTCACCACCATCGTCGCGTCCCCGAGCCGGCTAACCACCCCTACGGCACCGCTGTGAGCTCCCACGCCTCCCCTCCCTCTTTTCCCCTTCGATTGCGCCCTGTAGCCTCGATTCCACCGGAGCCGCGAGCTCGGCTCCGCCGGCGATGTCGCCGCCGTCGTTGCAGGTCACCGAACTCGCGTCCGAGCACGACCTCGAGCTCGTGGATCTCCCAGGAGCCCGCCCAGCCTCTCAGCTCGCTCGCTCGCTAAGCGTAGCCCCGTGCCCGTGCTGGCCCGAACTCCGGTCGCCGCCGCGGACCCCGTTCCGGTGAGCTCGAGCCACCTCAGCCCCTGCCGTTTGCACAAATGGATGCGGGCGACTCCCAGCTACGCGTAGCTGCCCTCCGCCGGCCATTTGGTCGCCGGAGGAGGAATTCCGACCCCCTCCGCCGTCTCGGGCTTCACCGGCGACGAGCCGCCGGCGTGTTAGCCTCGGCTGACCAGGGGTTTGACCTCCCCTAGGTCCATGACAGGTGGGCCCGGCCCCTGCTAACTTTGGTTAAGTTAATAACTACTTTTAGTTAAGCCACTGACCCACTGACAGTAGGCCCCACCCCTGGTCAAACCCCAGTCAGCGCTGGGTTTGACCGGGATTAACTCCTGTGACACTGACATATGGGTCCCACAGGTCAGGTTTGACCTGGAGGCGCCCAGTTGACCCTGCTGACGTCACTGTGACGTGGGGCTGACGCAATAAGTATTTTCTGGATTTAATTTAATTCTGAAATTCCAGAAAATGCCTAAAACTTCAATAAATCATAGAAAATTAACCGTAACTCCAAATTAAATAATTTATATATGAAAAATTATCAGAAAAATTCAAGGAATCCATCTGTACCATTTTCATGCATGTTAGAACAACTTATAGCTGCTGTTTAGCACAAATCAATTAAAGGGCATTTAAATAATCACATATGGAGTTTGAATTTGAATCTTGTATTCAAACCAACTTCATTTAACTTGTTGCTAGATGCATTAGCCCAAAACACATTCATTTTGCTATGTCATGATCATGCATCATATTGTGCATTGCATTGATTGTGTTTCCTTCTGTGTTGCCGGTATTTGTCCCCTCTCGATAGACGTGATACCGAGGATGTGATCGTTGACACTGATGAAGACTCAATGTTATCTTCAGAAGTGCCAGGAAAGCAAAACCCCCTTGTTCATTCCGATACAATCCCACTCTCTCGCTCCTGCTCTCTTTCAAAGCATTAGGACAACACCGATTCATCTGTTACTTGCTGCGGTAGCTGAACCCCTTTGTCCTTTGCATGACCTGTCATTGCCACAGTAAATAGATGAAACCCACTAGCATGAGTAGGAGTTGTTTGAGCCCTGTTGTGCCTACTCATTCATGTTTGTTTGTCATGCTTGCTACTGCTTAGAGTTGAGTCAGGTCTGATTCATCGGGGATGAATCAGAGGCGTGTGAACATGTCCTACTGTGTGTGAGCTAAGTGTGTGAACACGATTTGGTAAAGGTAGCGGTGAGAGGCCATGTAGGAGTACATGGTGGGTTGTCTCATTGTAGCCGTCCTCAGGAACTGAGTTCTGTGTTTGTGATCCATGATTCAGCTACTACCATACATTGGGCCCTGAAATATGACCCCGCTCGACTTCTTATTCACCCTTGTCCTCTGTCCAGGAGTTGCAAGTAGTTTCTGGTGTTTGTAGTATGCTGGAGGCCGTGGACAGCGCTGACCGTAGGGGTGGGCTGTGATGCGGTAGGCACGTGGCCGGGTAAACCGGGCGCCCGTTTGGTGTCACGGAACCCTGTTCACATCGTTTGGGGCTGTGAGCGAAACTCCGGCCGGATCTCCTCATGGATGGAACCCGAATAGGCGATAAACCTGGACTAGAGACTTGAGTGTTTAGGTAGGTCGTGGTCTACACCCACGTCGGCTTTCGCTTGAAGTCTGCCGAGCACATGTCGTGTGCAGACGCTAAGTGGTGGAAACATGTATGAAGAAGTACACCCCTGCAGGGTTATCATCATCTATTCGAATAGCCGTGTCCGCGGAAAAGGACTTCTGGGTTGCTTATATCAGTTCATAGACAAGTGAAAGTGGATACTCTAAAATACGCAAGATAAGCGTGAGTGCTATGGATGGCGTTCTCGTAGGGAGACGGGAGCGATTCCATAGTGGTGTATTGATATGGGAATATGTGGACTCGTGTGCGCCACCTCAAAAGAGTTACTTGCAGTCGTAGTTCAGGATAGCCACCGAGTCAAAGCTGGCTTGCTGCAGTTAAACCCCACCATCCCCTTTGTTGATAATGAAGCATATGTAGTTAGTTCTGATGTAAGTCTTGCTGGGTACATTTGTACTCACGTTTGCCTATTTATGTTTTTGCAGAGAGACTTCGGTCTCGCTAGTAGTTCCGCGTGGACTTCGACGTTTAGCTTGTTACCTCAGCTACGATCTTGTGCCCTCGGCGGGATCTGGTAGATAGTTAGGCTTCTCAGCCTTTTTCATTTATAGATGTCTGTACTCAGACATGATAGCTTCCGCTTGTGCTTTGACTTGTATGCTCTGATTGTTGGGTCATGAGACCCATGTTTGTAATATCTCGCTCCTCGGAGCCTATTGATTAAATTACTTGAGTCATAGAGTCATGTTGTGATGCCATGTTGTGTTTGCACATATCGAGCATATTGTGTGTATGTTATTGAAATGCTTGGTATGTGTGGGATCTGACTATCTAGTCGTTTATCTTCAGTAGCCTCTCTTACCGGGAAATGTCTCCTAGTGTTTCCACCGAGCCATGGTAGCTTGCTACTGCTCCGGAACACTTAGGCTGGCCGGCATGTGTCCTTCTTCGTTCCTGTGTCTGTCCCTTCGGGGAAATGTCACGCGATGAATACCAGAGTCCTGTTAGCCCGCTACAGCCCGGTTCACCGGAGTCCTGCTAGCCCAGTGCTACAGCCTGGATTCACTCGCTGATGACCGACACGTTCGATGCTGGGTCATGGATGCCTGTCCCTGTAAGTTTGTGCCACTTTGGGTTTACGACTAGCCATGTCAGCCCGGGCTCCTTATCATATGGATGCTAGCGACACTGTCATATACGTGTGCCAAAAGGCGCAAACGGTCCCGGGTAAAGGTAAGGCGACACCCGTGGGAATACCGTGCGTGAGGCCGCAAAGTGATATGAAGTGTTACATGCTAGATCTATGTGGCATCGAGTCGGGGTCCTGACAGTTGGCTTACACTCGCCACATCAATCAAGTACAAAAATAACATTACATCATCCATACACTCAAGGCCCGACTACGGCGCCAAAATAAAAGAGAGCCCAACATGTGACAACGGTCCTGTTCACCCCCAACTGGGCACCACTACTGATCGTCGGGAAAGGAAACATAGTATCGTTGAGAGTCTTCATCGAACTCCCACTTGAGCTCATACGCGTCTCCTGGAGCGGAATCATCAGGCCCTGCATCTGGTGTAATAGTAATCTGTGAGCCCTCGTAATCAAGACTATTCAAGCTTATAGGTATGGCAAGGTAAAATATGAGTGGAGCTGCAGCAAGCGACTAGCAAGTGTGGTGGCTAACTTATTCGCAAAAGAGAGCGATAAGAGGAGGCAAAGCACGAGCGAGAAGATAGAGAACAACCTGCGCAAACATTACTCCAACACCGTGTCCACTTCCCGGACTTCGCCGAGAAGAGGCCATCACGGTAACACACTCAGTTGATTCATTTTAATTACGTTAAGGTTCAAGTTATCTACAACCGGACATTAACAAATTCCCATCTGCCCATAACCGCGGGCATGGCTTTCGAAAGTTCAATCCCTGCAGGGGAGTCCCAACTTAGCCCATGACAAGATCTCACGGTCAACAAAGGAATAGACCTCCTCCCAAGACGTTCCGATCAGACTCGGTATCTCGGTAATTCAAGACACTTCGAAAGGTTAAAACAAGACCAGCAACACCGCCCGAATGTGCCGACAAATCTCAATAGGAGCTGCACATATGTCGTTCTTAGGGCACACTCAGATGAGACTAGCTATGAGTAAAACCAACCCTCAAATTTCCCCGAGGTGGCCCCGCAGGCAGCTCAGTTCGGACCAACACTCGAAGGGAGCACTGGCCCGGGGGGGTTTAAAATAAGATGACCCTTGGGCTCCGGTAACCCAAGGGAAAAAGAGGCTAGGTGGTGAATGGTAAAACCAAGGTTGGGCATTGCTGGAAAAGCTTTAATCAAGGCGAACTATCAAGGGGTTCCCATTATAACCCAACCGCGTAAGGAACGCAAAATCCGGGAACATAACACCGATATGACGGAAACTAGGGCGGCAAGAGTGGAACAAAACACTAGGCGAGAGGCCGAGCCTTCCACCCTTTACCAAGTATATAGATGCATTAAGATAACAAGGCAATATAATGATATCCCAACAAGTAAATAAAAGATGTTCCAACAAGGAACGGCCTCCAATCTTCACCTGCAACTAGCAACGCTATAAGAGGGGCTGAGCAAAGCGGTAACATAGCCAATCAACGGTTTGCTAGGACAATGCTGGGTTAGAGGTTTGACATGGCAATTTGGGAGGCTTGCAAGCAAGTGGTAGGCACCATAGCAATGGCATAGCCAAAGAGCGAGCAAACTAGCATAGCAAAGATAGTAGTGATTTCGAGGGTATGATCTTCTTGCCTGCACAGTTGTCAGAGTTGACTGGATCCTCAAAAGCAAACTCAACGGGCTCCTCGTTAGCGAACTCGTCTCTCGGCTCTACCCAAACAAGACAAACAAGCAACAAGGATACAATCAACCACGTGCAAGACCAAGCAATATGATGAAATGAGGATATGCTATGCGGGATGCGATGCGGGATGCAAAATGCAAGATATGACAGCAAAATGCATGAACCTGGCCTCAATTTGTAAATCCAAGAGTTCCACTGGAAAGATGAGATAAAATTGCTTGAAAACGATATAAAGAACGCCGGAATCGGAGTTACGGTTTGGAAATGGCAACCGATTCAAATATGACACCGGTCTGCGATTTGCAGCAAGTAGGCATCTAAATGCAACGAAATGAACATGCTACAGCACCCAAACATGACTACAAAATGCATGGCAGGGAAGCATTCAAGATGCTTAACAAAAGTCTAGCACTGAGCTACGGCCAATTCATCCATTAACAGGTTCAAACAGGCATGGCAAAAACGCAAATGGTAAAACAGATCTTAGACTTAGTGAAATTAACACTTGTCTGGAATTTCAGATCATATAGCCCTCTTCGGAGCAACAAAACAACATGCTACAGGACCTGAACATGACAAAGAAAGACATGGCATGGAGCTACTCAACAAGCTTAACAAAAGTCCCTTAGTGATCTTGAGCCAAAAGGGATCACAAAATATAATAACAAGCACATGAACATAGCAAAAACATAATCAGTTTTCAGACTTA
Organism: Triticum aestivum; assembly: GCF_018294505.1. NCBI lineage: Eukaryota > Viridiplantae > Streptophyta > Magnoliopsida > Poales > Poaceae > Triticum > Triticum aestivum. The sequence goes on from NC_057800.1 coordinate 89,887,752, forward strand.
GTGAAAACTGGGACATGCTGAAACATAACTCACGAAGGCATGTTTACGAGCTCGATGCACTCACCACGGGGCAATTCATGGCAAGAAAAGCTTACATCTCTTAAGAAGGCACAAAATAAAAGCTAGAAATGGCAAGAACAAAGGCATATCATGCACGGATCAACTACAATAACATCGGCAAAATCGCAAACAAGTTGACGATCTGCCCAGATTCGCAACGAAGCAAAAGTAGAGCTCGATTGACTCAAGCTAGGGTGCTCCATAATTGCAAACAAAGACATGGATGGATATATCACTACAATATTAACAAAACTCCCTTACTGATCATCCTCAAAAAAGGCACGGATCACTAGGAAACAACATGAACATATGGCATCGTGAGATAAACAATCCCAGGACTTAGTGAAATCACTAAGTCCTTGAAAACAGTATTAACAAGTGCACCACTTTGCAAGCTTGCACAAGTCACCACACACATCCTAAAAATACATGGGTGTCACCTCTAGAAAGATGACAAAACCCTTAACAAAACATATGAAGAACTCACGGGCATATCATGCACACATTAATCATGGCAAAAATGACAAAAGTGCTAAATGAAGTAACAGATCTGACAATTAACTCAAGTAGCCCTCTTCTAACAGCATTTCGGGCATCACGATGAGCTAAAATGAAAATGATGCAATGGATCGAAATGATTTACTCTCTGAGATGAACATTTTGATATGATATATGCATGATCGGAGCTACAGATGCAAAACTACGGAGCCGCGAACATGGCAACTTGGATCAGGAATTTTGGGACTTAGACGAAAAACAACCTCTCCGGGACAGATCTAGGGTTTCGTGGCACGGACTTCGAGGACGACCGGAGCTTCGCCGGAACAGTGCTCGGGGTCGCCGGACTTGTCGTTCTTGCCGGATCCGGTGGGGAAGAGGAGGCCGAAGAGTCCGGCGATGGCGGCGGCGAGGTTGGCGCCTCGGGCGCCGGAGCAAGGCGGGCGGGGCGGCGCGGCAAGGTGCGAGGCGGCGGGGCGAGGCGGCCGGCGGCGAAGGCAGCGCACGGCGCGGGCGGCGGCGCGGGGAGGCGAGAGCCTCGACCGGCGGAGGTGACCGGGCCCGCGCGGGCCGAATCTAGGCCCCGCGGGCCGCGCGGCGGAGAGAGGGAGTTGGCCTGGTGAGGTGGCGGGCACCGATTGGCCTAGAGCGGCAGCAGGGATGACGTGGCGAGCTCCGATAGGCCGGAGTGAGGTGGCGGCGGGCGGTGAACACGTCTGGCGCGGCGTGGACACGTCCGGCGCGCGGAGCTGCAGTTTTTTTAGGGTTTCGGGAAGGAAGAAGATCCGAAAACGGAGGGGTGTATATATAGGCATAGAGGGAGCTAGGAGAGTCCAAATGAGGTGCGGTTTTCGGCCACGCGATCGTGATCGAACGCTCTAGGACATGGAGCAGAGTTTGGTGGGTTTTGGGCCAAATTGGAGGGGTGTTGGGCTACAACACACACGAGGCCTTTTCGGTCCCTCGGTTAACCGTTGGAGTATCAAACGAAGTCCAAATGCTACGAAACTTGACAGGCGGTCTACCGGTAGTAAACCAAGGCCACTTGGCAAGTCTCGGTCCAATCCGGAAATGTTTAATCCCCACACACGAAAGAAAGCTACAAATGGCCACCGGAGGAGAACGAAGCGCCGGAATGCAAAACGGACAACGGGGAAAATGCTCGAATGCATGAGACGAACACGTATGCAAATGCAATGCACATGATGACATGATATGAGATGCATGAAAACGACAACAACACACGGAGACAAAAACCCGAACCCGAGAAAATAAAATAACTTAACGCCGGAAACGGCAAGAGTTGAAGTACAAATAGGGAAAGTTACATCCGGGGTGTTACAGTGTGCCTGCCATCCTGCATTATAGACCGTCTGATTTATATCTGGCGGATAGCAAGGAAACTATGATGGTTGAAGTTGGCAAAAATCATGATTGTAGATTCTTATTGAAATAGAGAAACGAATTCAAATTTAGTTTGAATTGCAGCGGTAGTATAGACATTTGGAATGCACTAAAATGTTGGTATGAGTAGGTTACATGCATTATACAGCAAGCGAAAAAAATTAATCGGACATAACATGGATTCATACTCCCTCCTTCCATCTATATAGGGCGTAATGAGATTTTTAAGACCGCCTTTGACTATTGACAAGATTAATAGTACATGGCATGCACAATGTGAAAATTATATCATTGAAAGAACCTTTCACAGACGAATTTAACGGTGTGCTTTGTGTAAGTTGCATGTCATATATCATTGCTCTAATATTTGGTCAAAGTTAGCATCGAAAAACGCATTAGGCCCTATATAGATGGAAGGAGGGAGTAGCTTTGAATAGCATTTGTATAGTAAAACGGGGCAAGACTCTCTCTTTCTGTGGTGTGAATAGTTTTGTTTTTTCCGTTTTCTTTTTGGTTGAGGGAAGTGCGAATTGATTTGGTACGCACAAGTACAATATTACTACACACTAGCCTTGTCCCTAAAATTCAACCTGCGTCTTGTTGTATCCCGAAAATTCATATATCGTGCTCCCAAAACTGGTCCCTTCACAACCCGCGCCTTGCTATCCCAAAATTACCACGCGCGCGAAAACTCCCTCCAGCTGCCAAATCCCGACACGTGAAATCCCCCTTCTAACCCTGAGCCGAAAGGGCCGCTAGTTCAAATTGGTGGGGGTACTTTTGTAACAAACCCTACATTTTGGAAAAGCACGTCCCTATGTCATGCTTCACCCCCTCCCATCGCCCCCTTTTCGCCATTCAAAATCCCAGGCTGCCATAACCTCTCCGCTCCAGCCGTGAAACCCCACCCTCCTCCGTCCGCCACGTCACCGCTGCCCAGCCGGAGCCGCTTCCCCGACAACGTCGTTCACCGCAACAGCTCAACGTCCCTCATCCACCTTCCCGGATGAGGATCCGTCGTCCAGCTCGCCGTCCCGCCGGTTCAGCCGCCCCGTCCTCCACCTCCAAGGAGCTGCTCTGACGATCGCCTCGTCTGTCGTGGCTGCTCCATCCCCACAACGCCGCCTTAACCTGCTCCACCAGAACTGCAGCATCCTCACCGACTCCTCGGATGAAGCCGAGGCCTACTCGGCGCCACCAAAGAGGTTGTACACTCATCGCATCGCACCTTCTCCCTAACTCAACCTCCCGGCGCCGACGGTGCTCCATCATGCACCCCCATGGAGCGGCTACCTTGAAGCCGGCGCCGCGGTCGACATCTTCACGGCGGCTCTCCCCCAATGTGAGGCCCCTTCGGTGGCGGCGTCCATACCAGCCAGATCTTCTATTGCTGCTCTAGCTCTCGCTCGCTCGCGCTGCTGCTGCTGCTCCAGCTCTCGCTCGATCGCTCACTCGCCCAGATGCTGCTGCTGCTGCTCTCCCCCTCGCTCGTGCTGCTGCTCTGCTCTGATTAAGCCACACTTCAGTCGACTGAATCGAATTTTGGGTCACTCGATTTTCAGGGGTTGGGGGGCTCGCCGGAGTTAAGGAAGAACAACCCGCAATGGGGACAGGGCTCGCCGGAGAGGTACCCCACTATCTATCTTAGGGTTCAGGGTGGGGGCGGGGGCCTAGAGGGCTGGCCGGGCGGCGGTGGCGAGTTGTTTTGGGGCAGCGAGGCGGTGCTGGGGCTGGCAGTTCGGCCGGTGGTGGCTGGCAGCTCAGGGGGGTGCAGGTTGAAGATGAATTGCAGGCCCTCCCTAAACTACATGTCAAGTGCCTCTCTGCTACCATTGCGTTCAGTTTCGATAGTAGCATTCAGATTCCACTGTAAATTTCAGTTTCGATAGTTAGGTTCAGAGTCAACAGTTTTTACCTCGTGTGTTGTAGTCAGGTGGTTTTTGGTGATGTTAATTTTACATCCATTTTACATCATCTATTGGAGATGCTATTAGAATCCCACTTGAGATTGACGATGTCTGTCTTCCACTGCTTCAGCCTTGACGTCTTACGGCTCACCAGAGCTGCTCCAACGACAGAACGATCCATCACAACAGAGCAGTACCTTTGACACCGTCTACAGATTCCTCAGATCTTCCTCCAGACCTCCAACAACCACCTCTGCCTCAACTGCTTCAGCGACCAACCCAATGATGCCGAGGTCGACACGGCTATGGCAAAGAGGTTGTACACTTGTTGCATCACTTATTACTATACATTCACGCCGATCCATTAGGGCTATTTTGGTTCAACGGAAAAACGTCGATCCACTGGTTGTTACCATCACTCTAAATTTATGCATGCTCTCCTTACATAATCTCACCATATTTTTTTCGTATGCATGTTAGATATTGTACATAGTCATGTTGAACATGTAGAGAAAAAGAGAAGAGTTTTGCGCAGCAATACAATGTCATGCAGACATCGCTCCATGGTGGGTTCAATGGAAAACCCTCCCCACTTCTCTCCAGATTGTAATCCAGAGGAAGATATCTGTTCTGAGGCGGATTCAGATGCCACTGACCACTCCTATTTACCCCCCAAGGTGTTTGCTCTACCTTGGCATGATGATGTTAGTCATATCATGCATATGTTGCCTTGCAGTGCCTACTTTTGACATCATATATGTCATCTATTTAGTTTAGACATGTTCTGTAATGCCACCTGTTTAGTTTCTATATCATATATGGGAATTATGCAGTCTCGTGTCTTTTAGCCGGCCATAATATATGTGAAATGTGCAATGCCATCCTGTTTAACCAGGCATCATATATTTGAATGATCTCTTGCCCATCCTTTTCTTCATTACATTTCCATTTGTCGACAATGTTTGTACATTAAACTACTCTGCCTGTGAATCAGCCATTTGGGTGGGAGATGGAAAAATCTGGAGTGAAAACAAGGCCTTCAGAGCAGACAGTGCTACATGTCGAAGCAAATCTCTTGTTGGGTCCCGATGTCTCCTTAGAGATGGATTCAGAGACAAATGACCAGTCCTATTCCCCCACTGAGGTGTATGCTCTAACTTGGCACGGTTATACTGCTCATATCATGCATACGGTGTCTTGCATTGCATAGTTTAGACATCATATACACAATATTCAACACCATGTTCTTAGTTCAGACATCATATTGAATGCCCTATGTTTAGCATATAAATCACATATGTGAATTAAATGATGTGATCCTGATTACTTAGATAACATGTAGGTGAATTATGTCATGCGATCATGTTTAGTTATTCATCATATCTTTGAATTATGTTATGCTATGCTATCCAGTTTAGATAGACATCATATGTGTGAAATTATGTCATGCTATCCATTTTAGTTAAACAATATACATGTCAACTATTTCATGCCCTCTTTTTTCCACACTATCTATTGCATCTGTCTCTCTACAATGTTTGTACATTCAACTATGTTTCCTGTTTATCAGCCATTTGAATTGGAGCGGGTGATGCCAGTATCTAGCGGACTAAAAACACGGTCTTCAAATAAAACAGTGCTACCTCTTGGTGGAGATAGCACCCCGGTTGTACATGCACAAGAACCAGCCCTACCACACATAACCCAAACTCTCGTAGGTTGTACCCCTACTGCGATGGACAGAGAACCAGCTTCACCCAATCAGTACTATCACGGCGAACCCCAACTCCACCAGTTAGTATGCCTATTCCTGTGGAGGAAGCACAACCAGCTAGTCGTCGTTTAGCATCTATCGCATTTGATGTTGTTAAATCATATGTGTGTATCTTCCCATCTTGGAAATATTATACTAAAGATGAAGGAAAATGCCAGTTGCAGGTGTTTGTCCAGGAGTTATGTGTAATTAATGTTATTCATGGCAATTACTTTGCTTCGTCCCATAGATCCTACCTCCATGATGGTTATAATACAACAAATTTTCCCATTTTTCTCTATAGAGAAGGACCGATTTGGAAACTCAGGATGAGGTAACCTGTGCTAATACCTCTGCTATCTTCAAGAATACTTGGTGGCTGTATCGGAATTACCTGAAGAAAATGTACTTCACCAGCAAACAAACTCATCAAATTCCCTTACATTCTCCTGAGATACATTTACTGGACGATGACTGGGAACGCCTTGTTCTGTACTGGTCCCGAACCAAGAATCTGGTAAGGTCTATGAGCTCCTTTTCTATTTTTAAGTATTATATTCTTGCGTCTTACTGTACTCTGTTCATGTAGAACAAGTTCCTAAACCTGAAGAACAGCTGTTCTAATTTAAGATTCCATTGTTATCATAGTTCAAAAAAGCACTAGGCGTTAATTGTGCGTTTTGCCACCGCCTTGTGCTTTACTGACCAAAGCGCATGCTTATGCGCAGTTATGCACAGATTATGCATAGTTATGGGCAATGCGTTTTGCCAACGACTAGAGTGTCAGCACCCCGATTCCAATTCACATCGATCTAGCCGGTAACACCTCATATCACTTTGCGGCCTCACGCATGGTATTCCCACGGGTGTCGCCTTACCATTGCCCGGGATCGTTTGCGCCTTTTGGCTCACGTATATGATAGTGTCGCTAGCATCCATATGACAGAGAACCCGGGCCGACATGACTAGTCGTGAACCCAAAGTGGCACTAACTTACGGGGACAGGCATACATGAATCAACATCGAGCATGTCGGTCAGCAGCGTGCGAATCCGGGCTGTACCACTGGGCTAACAGGACTCCGGGAACCCGGGCTGTAGCAGGCTAGGCAGGACTCCGGATGTCACCGCGTGACATTTCCCCGAAGAGACAGACACAGGAATGGAGTGAATCACATGCTGGCCAGTTAAGTGCTCCGGAGCAGTAGTGCTGGGCTAGCAGGACTCCGGTGAACCGGGCTGTAGTGGACTACTATGGCTCCTGGAAGCACAAGACTACATTTCCCCATAAGAGAGGCTACCAAGGATAAACAACTAGATTGTCGGATCCCACACATACCAGGCATTTCAGTCATACAGACAATATGCTCAATATGTGCAATACAACATGGCATCACAACAAGACTCTATGACTCAGAGTATTTATTCATTAGACTCCGAGGAGCGAGATATTACAAACATGGGTCTCATGACCCAACATACAGAGCATACAAGCAACAAGCACATGCGGAAGCTTAACTTGTTTGAGTACAGACAACTACAAATGAAGAAGGCTCAGAAGCCTGACTATCTACAAGACCCTCCCAAGGGTACACGATCGTAGCTGAGGTAACAAGCTAAACGTCGAAGTCCACATGGAACTACTAGCGAGACTGAAGTCTCTTTGCAAAACATAAATTAAGCAAACGTGAGTACAAATGTACCCAGCAAGACTTACATCAGAACTAACTACATATGCATCGGTATCAACAAAGGGGTGATGGAGTTTAACTGCAGCAAGCCAGCTTTGACTCAGTGGCTAACCTGAACTACGACTACAAGTAACTCTTTTGAGGTGGCGCACACGAGTTCACAAATTCACCATATCAATACACCACTATGGATCCTCTCCCGTCTCCCTACGAGAATGCCATCCATAGCACTCACGCTTATCTTGCGCATTTTAGAGTATCCACTTTCACTTGTCTATGAATTATGCAAGGGGTCCAAGTTTCCATATCCGAGGAATCCGGCTATTCGAATAGATAATGATAACCCTGCAGGGGTGTACTTCTTCACACACGCTCTCGCCACTTATCGCCCTGTACACGTCATGTACCTCGGCAACCTTCAAGCGGAAGCCGGGCGAGGGAGCCGGCCACGACCTGACTAACCAACAAGTCTCTAGTCCAGGTTTATCGCCTATTCGGGTTCCATCCGCAAGGAGATCCGGCCGGGGTGTCGCTCACGGCCCCAAACGATGTGTGCAGGATTCCCAAGCCCACCATCCGGGTGCTACTTGGTACACCGTGCCACTATGCCTAGTCTGTCCCAAGCCCATCTGTACTGGGTGCCACTTGGTAGACTACTAACACTACCTACAAACACCAAAAACTAGTTGCAACTCCTGGACAGAGATCAGGTTGATTAAAAAGTCGAGAGGGGCACTTAAGCATTCCAATGCGTGGTAGTAACTGTTCATGGATCACAAACACAGAACTTAGTTCCTGAGGACGGCTTCAATGAGACAACCCACCATGTACTCCTACATGGCCTCTCACCGCTACCTTTACCAAATCGTGTTCACACACTTAGCTCACACACAGTAGGACATGTTCAACACCAATCCAATTCATCCCCGATGAATCAGACCTGACTCAACTCTAAGAAGTAGCAGGCATGACAAACAAGGATGAATGAGTAGGCACATCAGGGCTCAAACAACTCCTACTCATGCTAGTGGGTTTCATCTATTTATTATGGCAATGACAGGTCATGTAGGGGAAAGGGGTTCACCAACCGCAGCATGTAACCGTTGAAACGTTGTTGTCCTAATGCAGTAAGAGAGAGCAGGAGCGAGAGTGGGATTGTATCGGAATGAACAAGGGGGTTTTGCTTGCCTGGCACTTCTGAAGATAGTATAGTTCTTCATCGGTGTCATCGATCACATCGTCGGAACCACGTCTATCGAGAGGGGACAAACACCGGCAACTGAGAAAGAACTCAATCAACACATGACGATATGCAACAATATGATGCATGCTATGACATGGCAATATGAATGTGTTTTTGGTTAATGCAAGCTAGAACATATTGAAATGAGTCTAGTTGAACCAAGGATTCAAATGCAAACCCATTTTATGAAGTCATATTAGTGCACTAACTTGTTTCACCTAAACAGCAAGGTTAAAGTGTTCTAACATGCATGAAACTAGCATAAATGGATAGATTGGATTTTTTTGATAATTTTTCATATATAATTTTTCTTATTTGGAGTTATAGATAATTTTCTATGATTTTCAGAAGTTTTGGGCATTTTATGGAATTTTCTAATTACTTTAAATCCAGAAAATCAATTACTGCATCAGCATTGCGTCTGGGTGACGTCAGTAGGGTCAACAGGCCGATCTAGGTCAAACCTGACCAATGGGGCCCACTGGTCAGTGACCCAGAACAGGCTAGTGACACAGACAGGTGGGGTCCGGTCAATAGGTGACGTGGCCAGGTCAAACTGACCTGTGGGGCCCTTGTGGTTAGTTAAACCTAAACAGAACTAAACCAGGTGAATTAGAGAGTGGGGCCCATCCGTCAGTGAGCTAGGGGTTAGTTTAGTGGCGTCATTAGCCACTAAAGATGGTGCCACGTCGGCACGGCCGGGGTTAAGCCGCCGGCGACGTCCAGAGACGGTGGCGATGCTCGGGTTTTTCTTTCCGGTGACCATATGGGCGGCGAAGTGTGTCTACGCGACGAGGAGGTTCATCCGCGTCGGGTGGTGCACGCAGCAGCAGCTCCGGTGGCCTAGGTCGACGGCGGCGGCAACTTGCGCGGCGGCCGGAGTTCGGGTACGGACGGTGTCGATGCTACGATGCACAAGAGGAGATGACGAAGAGTGCTACATGCTCCTGGGAGTGTGCTGAGCGTGCTGATGGGCTCGGACGCGAGCTACAGCAGCTGTGGCCACGGCGGCACCATGGCCGGCGGCGAGGAGCTCTCGGGTGTGGTAGCAGGCATGGCTAGAGCTCGAGCGCGAGGGGGGGAACAGGGGGGAAAGAAGGCGGGGCTCACGGCGAATCTTCTGGTGCAGACGGCGAGCTCGGGGAGGTCCCGTAGCCGGCGAATTGACGACAGCGGTAGTCGGCTCCCGAGGACGAGGACGACAGTGATGTCGAGGTTGAAGGTCTCCCAGGCTTGTTTTGTTCTTCTCGTCGACGTGCGGAGCTGTAGCGGAGCCTAGGGATACGGTGGGAAGGTCAGGCGAGCTCGGTGGGCGCGTTGGCAGCGAGCGGCGGCGACAGCGGCTCTCTGTTCGAGTGAAGAACGAAGAGTAAGAGGGGAAAATGGCCAGAGAAGAAGGGGGGTCAGCACGGCCTCGTCCACGTCTTCTGGGCGCGGGGTTGGGGGAAGGAGGCATCGACACGGCAAAGCAGGAGGTGGCCGGGGCGCGCCTGCGTGCATCGGCCACGCGCGCCCGTCCCTCTGGCAAGAGGAAGATGATAGGAGGAGGTGGGCTAGGCTGGCCGACTGGGCCGGCCAGGTGGGCTGCAGGTGAGACCAGGTGAGTCCTTCTCTCTCTCTTTTATTTATGTTTTCTATTTATTTTGATTTGTTTTGAGTTAGTAAAAATACTAACTCATTTTGTAAAATCCTGACAAAAATTGTGGGCACTATTTGAATTATTTCCAACAGCCCCCAATTGTTTTCAGAAGTATTAAAGCATTTAAAATATTTATAGGCATTAAATGCTCCAATTCAAATACAATATGATTTAACTCAAAAATCCGTAAATGTCCAAGAAATATGCTCATCATTTTTGGTAGAGGTTTTCACCTTTATCATAAATCATGAACATTTTCGAAGGGCATTTTGGCTTTATTGAAAATGATTTTATGTTGAACCTATTTGATTTGATCTAGTGCTAGGGTTTGATCAATCCCCATTTCAATTTCAAAAGAATTTAAACATGATGCAACACGTGACTAGCTAGCTCAGAGCATAACAGAACTAGGGATGTGACAACTCGCCCCCACTAAACAAGAATCTCGTCCCGAGATTCAAGAAGTGGAGTAAGAAGACAGAGGGGTCACAAAACTACCACAGTCTTCTTGATCCAACTGCCCTTCTCGAAGATACCGATATATTGCATCACATTGATATTGACGTCTTTGTCTTCTAGATCTTCATCCAACACGATGACGACGGAAGGAAACTCTATAGGAAATGATCTTCTCAAAGATCGAGCAACTCAAGATCAACTCATGGAGTGAGACGTTGAAACATCTCTTGGGCTGAGACACAAAACACACATCGAGAGAGATGGGAGGTAATAGATGACAGGGGTTCAAATTGGTAGGCAAGAATTCCACGCTGGAGTAGGATGGTGCATGGTTTCAAAGTAGCGAGGAAGTAATTGCCATGATTCCATAACGGGACACCTTAGGGAAAGGTGACTCGTAGAGCATTTCCCTTAAGTGGCAAAAAGAATTACTTTTGATACAAAGATCATTGAAACTCTTTATACCATCCTGAGGTAATCACAATCGATCGTTGGAAGGGGTTCGAAAGAATGGCATACTCCGACTAGGATGGATGATGTGGACTACCTTGTTGAAGACAACGCAAGGGATGATTTTGCTTGCGCGTGCTCTCAAGAACTTGAGCATTTCCATATTCATCAAGGTTCTACCAACATCCGTGCCGAGGATCCTGGCAACACTTCCTACTACCATGATGAATAGTGATGGTCAATGCAGATGCATAGAAAGACAACCCTTTCTCAGGTTTCACCTTAGCGAGGCCAATGGAATGAAATCTGGATGATCGACCGAGAGACATTTAGCACTCCACTTCTAATGTTCTCCTTGATGTGCTAGCGTAATCCATTCATAGATATGGTTTGATATCTAGAACATCAAGTAAAGGTCGGGCTTCAGGAACACAAAAATCCATAAGGAACAACTATTGGAATAAATTCTACAAGATCCTTATGGGGAGGTGGCCAACTTTCTCAATCAAGATACTACAATAATAAGTCTTCTGGTTGGGTGTGTTGGCCACAACATCCACTTTACCGGGTTACAGAGAGACCCATATTATAGTTCTTGAGGAACATTCCAACCATCATATCTGCCTGAGATTCAGATCTGGCTAGTGTCAGGATAATCCAGACTCATCAAGTCTAGAAAGAAAAATGAAAGATTGCAACACAATTCGATGATATGATGTTGCGAGATTCTCGGGGAAATGAACTACGGTCGTAAGCTCCAAAACATGAGCTGGTTCTGCTAACACATGTGAACATGTTGTCCCAGACAAGAATGACCACGTGGTAGTCTTATAATAAAAACACTACCGAATTCAGTGGGGAACCATCAACAAGGATAACAAAGTCCTTGCATAAGGCATGCTCTTAAGAAGGAACTTCTTCTCCTTGAACAAATCAATCAGTGTCTTGGTGTGCTAGGGAATACATATGGAGTGGAGGTAATTAATCTACCAAACCATATAATATGTTCGCACATGCATAACTAACTTGGGATGGTACCAGAGGAAACAAAACAATCTTTCTCAAACTCATGGCGGCAACTTGCTCCAAATGCACATAAATTTGAGGAAGTCACTTCTTCCATCCAAGCATAAGCTTCATGAACGGAACACGAAGGCATTGCTTACAAAGTTTCCAATACTAGGTTGGTGTTCAACATGAATCATGGGGGAGACAAAATGCTACTGATGGGCTCAACAGCAACTCATCGGAATTTCCATACCACTGGACTTCCACCATCATGTGAACATGGTGATAGCATTGGTCAGACCAAAAGATGTAATGGTGTATGCTCGAGGGATCAACCACGAGTAAGACAACATTACGAACATCGTTGGTTCTTATTTGATTTGACAATAGCCCATACACAAATCAAAGTTGATAAGACAATAGGTCCAACAACGGATCACAGGGACCAATCGATGAAGATATCATCTTTCTTCAACACACACACACACACACAAAGATATCACTTATCATGATCTAAGTCAGACAAGCTTCCATCTTCCAACTCTCTAAGTTGTTGTTTAGCTTAACCAACTAGCTCGGGGGTATCCAAGACAAATTCTTGGAGAAATAGCGGTTTATAGAAAATTCAACTTGATCACGATGTCAACATAGCGGTCAGGTGATAACCAGGTAATACTTCCGAGAAGATATTTGGAAAATCACGAACTACCGATATGTTACTAAGCTGAAGATCAATCTTGCTTTTTAGGGCAAGACGATATGATCAATAAGTGAGGGATTGTCACAATCCTAACTCATTGGTCGATGAGTGCACCCGGAAATATGGACTAGGCAGCACGATCAATCTTACGATGATGATTCAATAACCAGCATGCTAAGAATGAGAGTAATGTCCATTAACTACCAAGCAACAAGGTTGCTAGGAGTATTGATTTCACACATCACAGTTCACTTGTCGGCATTCCGGTTACAACAACACGGGACCAAGGAATGGATAATGATGGCGAGAAGTATCACTCCGTCAAGAATTCATAAGAGGTGGTGCAATTCTCATGACATTCTTGACATAAAGATGGTAACACTTCAAGGTAGAACAGAGCAAAAGCTGGATTGGCATTTTGATCCACGGAATACAACTACTTTGACCCAATCATCGAAGTGGACAAGGTACTGGAGTTTGTTTCTCCTAGTCATTTCAGAATAGAATGGCTTGACTGACCACAAGAATATGAGGTAATGGTGAGCATGAATGCATGACATGCTCTTGACTATCAAATGATAGACGGAGATCAGGATAACAACTAAAGAGGGACAACTCAATGGAACATATATCTTTCTGGGTTGTGGATGCATAGATTAGTATGTTATTTCTTCCGGATAACCCATGTAGAAAGGTTGAACTGGCAGAGTCACAATATAGAACGGAGAACTCATCAAAAGCACTATGGTTGTGATCTTTTGGTTCAAAAGAACTTCTACCAAAAGCAGTTCATGGTATTTGGAAGAAGGAAATACCACGGACCTCGAGGACTATCACAAAGGTTACTAATATCCTAAAGGTACGAGCAACACTATGAACACGAGGTAAGTAGAGTGAATCTTGGGTCGAGAACCCAAGAGAAGAATACCTACTACTAAATGGCATCACGGGATGCTTTCGAGAATGGTGGCTAGAATCATCACACTGGGGATACGAAAGCATTGCTAAATTCTCGAGGACACCTAGGATCATAATACTAACTCCAACATACACGTCAAGGCAACGGAGTACCTTAACACACCGATTAGTGTGCTTAATCTGGCCCAAAATTCAATGGGAACATGGAGGAAAGATTTGCAAGTGCATCAGACTGTTTAGAAACCTGGGAAGACTCGGACAGCATAACAGCTGTAATTGCTCAAAAAGATTTGAGACAACCTGCAAATATGGAAGCATAGCCACTCAACATCACAATATCAAGGTTCTGAGGCCAGCTATGAACATATAGAAGTAGTAGGAGCTGAACTAAGGCTTGAACTCAACAATCCTAGGCAACTACGGTTTAGTTACACGTCATCTTGGGAGATAGAAGAGAAGCCTAGTTCTTAACCCCGTAGAAAAGATAAGATGACTCATATTAGAAGGTCATGAGGATAAGGAGTAAAAAGAGCCTTACGTTCCCTTCCACAATCAATTCCCTTATATAACTAAAGCATTTCTAGACATGACTTCGACCATCTTGGCTTGGTAATCCTACAGGCAGTCAGGCTCTGATACCAAAGCTGTCAGCACCCCGATTCCAAGTCACATCGATCTAGCCGGTAACACCTCATATCACTTTGCGGCCTCACGCACGGTATTCCCACGGGTGTCGCCTTACCATGGCCCGGGACCGTTTGCACCTTTTGGCTCACGTATATGATAGTGTCGCTAGCATCCATATGATAGAGAACCCGGGCCGACATGACTTGTCGTGAAAGTGGCACTAACTTACGGGGACACGCATACATGAATCAACATCGAGCATGTTGGTCAGCAACGTGCGAATCCAGGCTGTAGCACTGGGCTAACAGGACTCCGGGAACCCGGGCTGTAGCAGGCTAGGCAGGACTCCGGATGTCACCGCGTGACATTTCCCCGAAGGGACAGACACAGGAACAAAGTGAATCACATGTCGGCCAGTCAAGTGCTCCGGAGCAGTAGTGCTGGGCTAGTAGGACTCCGGTGAACCGGGCTGTAGCGGACTACTATGGCTCATGGAAGCACAAGGCTACATTTCCCCATAAGAGAGGCTACCAAGGATAAACAACTAGGTTGTCGGATCCCACATACCAAGCATTTCAGTCATACACACAATATGCTCAATATGTGCAATACAACATGGCATCACAACAAGACTCTACGACTCAGAGTATTTATTCATTAGACTCCGAGGAGCGAGATATTACAAACATGGGTCTCATGACCCAACATACAGAGCATACAAGCAACAAGCACATGCGGAAGCTTAACTTGTCGGAGTACAGACAACTACAAATGAAGAAGGCTCAGAAGCCTGACTATCTACAAGACCCTCCCAAGGGTTCACGATCGTAGCTGAGGTAACAAGCTAAACGTCGAAGTCCACGTGGAACTACTAGCGAGACTGAAGTCTCTTTGCAAAACATAACTTAAGAAAATGTGAGTACAAATGTACCCAGCAAGACTTACATCAGAACTAACTACATATGCATCGGTATCAACAAAGGGGGTGGTGGAGTTTAACTGCAGCAAGCCAGCTTTGACTCAGTGGCTAACCTGAACTACGACTGCAAGTAACTCTTTTGAGGTGGCGCACACGAGTCCACAAATTCACCATATCAATACACCACTATGGATCCGCTCACGTCTCCCTACGAGAACGCCATCCATAGCACTCACGCTTATCTTGCACATTTTAGAGAATCCACTTTCACTTGTCTATGAACTATGCAAGGGGTCCATGTTTCCATATCCGAGGAATCCGGCTATTCGAATAGATAATGATAACCCTGCAGGGGTGTACTTCTTCACACACGCTCTCGCCACTTATCGCCCTGTACACGTCATGTACCTCGGCAACCTTCAAGAGGAAGCCGGCGAGGGAGTCGGCCACGACCTGACTAACCAACAAGTCTCTAGTCCAGGTTTATCACCTATTCGGGTTCCATCCGCAAGGAGATCCGTCCGGGGTGTCACTCACGGCCCCAAACGATGTGTGCAGGGTTCCCAAGCCCACCATCCGGGTGCCAATTGGTACACCGTGCCACTATGCCTGGTCTGTCCCAAGCCCACCTGTACTGGGTGCCACTTGGTAGACTACTAACACTACCTACAAACACCAGAAACTAGTTGCAACTCCTGGACAGAGATCAGGTTGATTAATAAGTCGAGAGGGGCACTTAAGCATTCCAATGCGTGGTAGTAACTATTCATGGATCACAAACACAGAACTCAGTTCCTGAGGACGGCTGCAATGAGACAACCCACCATGTACTCCTACATGGCCTCTCACCGCTACCTTTACCAAATTGTGTTCACACACTTAGCTCACACATAGTAGGACATGTTCAACACCAATCCAATTCATCCCCAACGAATCAGACCTGACTCAACTCTAAGCGGTAGCAGGCATGACAAACAAGGATGAATGAGTAGGCACAACAGGGCTCAAACAACTCCTACTCATGCTAGTGGGTTTCATCTATTTATTGTGGCAATGACAGGTCATGCAGGGGAAAGGGGTTCAGCTACCGCAGCATGTAACCATTGAAACGTTGTTGTCCTAATGTAGTAAAAGAGAGCAGGAGCGAGAGTGGGATTGTATCGGAATGAACAAGGGGGTTTTGCTTGCCTGGCACTTCTGAAGATAGTATAGTTCTTCATCGGTGTCATCGATCACATCGTCGGAACCACGTCTATCGAGAGGGGACAAACACCGGCAACTGAGAAAGAACTCAATCAACACATGACGATATGCAACAATATGATGCATGCTATGACATGGCAATATGAATGTGTTTTGGGCTAATGCAAGCTAGAACATATTGAAATGAGTCCAGTTGAACCAAGGATTCAAATGCAAACCCATTTTATGAAGTCATATTAGTGCATTAACTTGTTTCACCTAAACAGCAAGGTTAAAGTGTTCTAACATGCATGAAACTAGCATAAATGGATAGATTGGATTTTTTCGATAATTTTTCATATATAATTTATCTTATTTGGAGTTATAGATAATTTTCTATGATTTTAGAAGTTTTGGGCATTTTTTGGAATTTTCTAATTACTTTAAATCCAGAAAATCAATTACTGCACCAGCATTGCGTCTGGGTGACGTCAACAGGGTCAACAGGCCGGTCCAGGTCAAACCTGACTAGTGGGGCCCACTGGTCAGTGACCCAGAACAGGCTAGTGACACAGACAGGTGGGGTTCGGTCAACACGTGACGTGGCCAGGTCAAACTGACCTGTGGGGCCCTTGTGGTTAGTTAAACCTAAACAGAACTAAACCAGGTTAATTAGAGAGTGGGGCCCATCCGTCAATGAGCTAGGGGTTAGTTTAGTGGCGTCATTAGCCACTAAAGATGGTGCCATGTCGGCACGGCTGGGGTTAAGCCGCCGGCGACGTCCAGAGACGGCGGCGATGCTCGGGTTTTGCTTTCCGGCGACCATATGGGCGGCGAAGTACGTCTACGCGATGAGGAGGCTCGTCCGCGTCGGGTGGTGCACGCAGCAGCAGCTCCGGTGGCCTAGGTCGACGGCGGCGGCAACTTGCGTGGCGGCCGGAGTTCGGGCGCGGATGGTGTTGATGCTATGGTGCACAAGAGGAGAAGATGAAGAGTGCCACATGCTCCTGGGAGTGTGCTGAGCGCGCTGATGGGCTCGGACGCGAGCTACAGCAGCTGTGGCCGCGGTGGTGCCATGGCCGGCGGCGAGGAGCTCTCGGGTGTGGCAGCAGGCATGGCTAGAGCTTGAGCGCGATGGGGGAACAGGGGGGAAAGAAGGCGGGGCTCACGGCGAATCTTTTGGTGCGGACGACTAGCTCGGGGAGGTCCCGTAGCCGGCGAATCGACGATAGCGGTGGTCGGCTCCCGAGGATGAGGACGACGGCGATGTCGAGGTTGAAGGCCTCCCGGGCTTGTTTTGTTCTTCTCGTCGACGTGCAGAGCCGCGGTGGAGCCTAGGGATATGGTGGGAAGGTCAGGCGAGCTCGGTGGGCGCGTTGGCAGCGAGCGGCGGCGACGGCGGCTCTCTGTTCGGGCGAAGAACGAAGAGGAAGAGGGGAAAATGGCCAGGGAAGAAGGGGGGTCAGCACGGCCTCGTCCACGTCTCCTGGGCACGGGGTTGGGGGAAGGAGGCATCGACACGGCGAGCAGGAGGTGGCCGGGGCGCGCCTGCATGCATCGGCCACGCGCGCCCATCCCTCTGGCAAGAGGAAGACGACAGGAGGAGGTGGGCTAGGCCAGGTGCCTAGGCTGGCCGACTGGGCCGGCCAGGTGGGCTGCAGGTGAGACCAGGTGAGTCCTTCTCTCTCTCTCTCTCTCTCTCTCTCTCTCTCTCTTTTATTTATCTTTTCTATTTATTTTGATTTGTTTTGAGTTAGTAAAAATACTAACTCATTTTGTAAAATCCTGACAAAAATTGTGGGCACTATTTGAATTATTTCCAACAGCCCCCAATTGTTTTCAGAAGTATTGAAGCATTTAAAATATTTATAGGCATTAAATGCTCCAATTCAAATACAATATGATTTAACTCAAAAATCCGTAAATGTCCAAGAAATATGCTCTTCATTTTTGGCAGAGGTTTTCACCTTTATCATAAATCATGAACATTTTCGAAGGGCATTTTGGCTTTATTGAAAATGATTTTATGTTGAACCTATTTGATTTGATCTGGTGCTAGGGTTTGATCAATCCCCATTTCAATTTCAAAAGAATTTAAGCATGATGCAACACGTGACTAGCTAGCTCAGAGCATACCAGAACTAGGGATGTGACATAGAGCCTAGGCGCGCTTAAGCGCTCGCTTAGGCGCGCCTGTTTTAACTATGATTGCTTTGCTCTTGTATCACTGTATTTACTCATACAAACTTATATTTAAATTGAAGGATCCAATCAAAACTCCAATGGCACAACAGGTATGTTCACGCATGTTCCTTTAACAGGTTTGCTCTTATCGATAGCTATGTTGATTTCAATTTCAATTGTGTATACAGTTGACTTTCATATCATGCACATTACTAGCATCACTACAGAGCCAATAGTGTTGTTGTACATGTAGACCCATGGTACCCATCCGAAATCTTGTTGTGCTGTGTAGTTTCCCACGCTTTCTATTCTTTCACTGCTGCTTTGTCTTGAACTGATATGATTTGAACTATGTCTCTATTTTGATTTGGCAAGACAATGCAGTGACCATAGGACATAGATATATGTTTGTTTGATGCTTTTATTATGTACTAGTACTTGGCAATAGAAGACTTGGTAGTTTAATCCTGTCCACCTTACTAATGAACTGGTTCACCGAAATGAGTTTCATATACTAGTACATGCTAAACTTGTTATGTGTCTGCTTGTTTCTTCTTTTAGAATGCTGACAGAATATTGGGGAAGAGTGCCTTATTAAGCAATGGTAAAGGAAGTAATGCAGATAAGGTTCAGGATAGTGACACATCCTTGTTGGTCTCCAATAAAGCTGTTAAAACAGCTAAGGAAGACTATCTTGAAGACAGCGAGACAACCCCAAAGTCCTGTCTTGGTTTAGTGTTCGAGTTACTGGCCACTACCGCTTGCACAAGCTATTCAAACTCACTGTCTGAATCAGTTCGGTTTCTTGAGTCTCAACTACAAGCTGAAAGACATCGATCAGCTATGCTACGACAAGAAGCGGAAGGACTGCGGAAGTCCCTGGAGCATTCAGATGCATACTTTCTGGTGCAACAGCAAGCGTTGGAGGATTTTAGCGCCAAACAAGACAAAGCTAATCAGCTTGCTAAGCTTATTTCCAGCATGTTGGATACCTAGGATAACGTTTCTTGAGCTCTTCTAAAGTTGTTTCAGTTATGCTCGTGTTTTGCTGCCATGTTTATTTGCACTGGTGGCCGATTTTGATGGCCAGTGTATGTCATGTGCTGCTTTGTTCCCTATATTTGCACTGGTGGCGAACTTTGATGCCCAGTGGATGTAATATATGTAATAGCGGTAATAGGCTAGCGTTAATTGCTTGCTTATTTATTTCCTTATTGTTTAGTTTAGTTGTTTGCTTGTAGTCACTGCAGTTATTTTTCTGTTTTTTTTCTAGTGGCCACAATAGCCTATTTTTGGTAACTAGGCCAAAATAATCATGGGCCTTCTACGGGCCGTATGATCCATGGGCCTTCGTCCGGCCGTAGGATCCATCGGCCTTCTATACGAGCCTTAGGGTCCATGGGCCTTCTACGGGCCGTAGGGTCCATGGGCCTTCTACGGGCCGTATGATCCATGGGACTTCTACGGGCCGTACTATCCATGGGCCTCATACGGGCCGTAGGATCAATGGGCCTTCTACGGGGTGTATCATCATTTCGCTAATCATGGGCCGTACTATTCGTGGACCATAATGGGCCGTTAATAGGCCGTATTTGATAACTCTATGAAAACAGCCCAACGGGTTTTTTACATGAAAACGGCCCAACGTATTAACGGTCCGCAAACGGGCCAACTGTAACGACGGGCTGAATTTGGCCCACAAGCAGAAAATGACAGTAACGGGCCGTATGTAACTGAATGCTGCAAATCAGCCCAAGAATCAATGGGACCTGAGAAGGCCGAAAGATAACTTGGGCTGGAAACGGCCCAATGGAATAACGGGCCGTTAATGGGTATAAAGTGATACAATGTTCATTACGGGCCAGTTTCACCACGGGTCGTTAATCGGCCAAGAGTTACATAGGTCCTCATATGGGCCGAAAGAAGTCATGGGCCACACATGGGCCGGAAGTTAAAACGGGCTGAATCATATTGGACGGCCCAGATGACGCTACTCGGCCTAATTCGGAAAGGGCGTAACGGGCCCTGGGTTAGCGGGTTGTAAATGGGCTATATGCGAACAGGTCATTAACAGGCTTTCCGTGGGCCGGCCCGCCACCTTTTGACCAAGTCAAACGGGCTGGCCTTTTCACAGGAATGGGCCTCTGTTGGGCCGTGCCACGTGTCGCCGTATCATAGGCGCCTTCGGTCTAATGAGTGGATGACACCTGTCCCAACGGTGAGCCGGCACGTGTTTCCTCCAGCCAATGATGATTTTACACGTGGAAAATCCCCATTTGTCGGGGCTGTTAACGGGTTATCGGATCCAAAAGCCGACCCGATAGCTTAACGGCATTCCGTTATGGTGGATGCCATGTGTCGGTCACCCTTGACGAAAGCACTTCTGTGACGCGCAATTTATCGTCATGGAAGTGGACACTTCCATGATGATAATTTTGGTAATGTCATGGAACACTTCTACGACATCACATGTATGACTATCTTGACTCTGTCATAAATTTGTCATGGATGTACATGCATGACAAAAAACTGGACCTACTGTGACAAACACGTATCATCACAGAAGTGTATTTTTTTTTGCAGTGGTGGGCACCCTGTTGCCTCTCCGACTCCAACTCCAACTCCATATATTGAGTTTCGGGGAGAGAAAATCAGAGAGAAGAAATCATCGCGTTTTACAATACGGAGCTGCCGCCAAGCCCTAAAACCTCTCGAGAGGGCTGATCTGGAGTCCGTTCGGGGCTCCGGAGAGGGGAATCCGTCGCCATCGTCATCATCAACCATCCTCCATCACAAATTTCATGATGCTCACCGCCGTGCGTGAGTAATTCCATCGTAGGCTTGCTGGACGGTGATGGGTTGGATGGGATCTATCATGTAATCAAGTTAGTTTTGTTAGGGTTTGATCCCTAGTGTCCACTATGTTCTGAGATTGATGTTGCTCTGACTTTGCTATGCTTAATGCTTGTCACTAGGGCCCGAGTGCCATGATTTCAGATCTGAACCTATTATATTTTCATCAATATATGAGTGTTCTTGATCCTATCTTGCAAGTCTATAGTCACCTATTATGTGTTATGATCCGTTAACCCCGAAGTGACAATAATCGGGATACTTACCGGTGATGACCGTAGTTTGAGGAGTTCATGTATTCACTATGTGTTAATGCTTTGTTCCGGTTCTCTATTAAAAGGAGGCCTTAATATCCCTTAGTTTTCGTAGGGACCCCGCTGCCACGGGAGGGTAGGACAAAAGATGTCATGCAAGTTCTTTTCCATAAGCACGTATGACTATATTCGGAATACATGCCTACATTACATTGACGAACTGGAGCTAGTTCTGTGTCACCCTAGGTTATGACTATTACATGATGAACCGCATCCGGCATAATTCTCCATCACTGATCCATTGCCTACTAGTTTTCCACATATTGTTCTTTGCTTATTTACTTTCCCGTTGCTATTGCTATCATCACTACAAAATACCAAAAACATTGTTTTTACTACCGTTACCTTTTGTTACCGTTATCACTACTATCATATTACTTTTCTACTAAATACTTTGCTGTAGATATTAAGTTTCTAGGTGTGGTTGAATTGACAACTCAGCTGCTAATACTTGAGAGTATTCTTTGGCTCCCCTTGTGTTGAATCAATAAATTTGGGTTGAATACTTTACCCTCAAAAACGGTTGCGATCCCCTATACTTGCGGGTTATCAAGACTATTTTCTGGCGCCGTTGCCGGGCAGCATAGCTCTATTCTTTGAGTCACTTGGGATATATATCTGCTTATCATTATGAAGAACTTGAAAGATCCAAGAACCAAGATCTATCCCTCAACTACGAGGGGAGGTAAGGAACTGCCATCTAGCTCTGCACTTGATTCACCTTCTGTTTTGAGTAAGCTTGCGACACATACACCTTCTTCTACTATTCGTTCTGATATGTCGCATGTTATTGATGATGCCACTTGTGCTATGCATGATACTTATGATGAAACTACCTCTATGCCTGATACTACTATGCCACTTAGTGATTTTCTTGATGAACAACTTGCTAGAGCTGGAGAAATTGAAAATATTGAATCTGATGATACTGATGAAAGTGATGATGAAGATTCACATGTTATTCCTAAGGGTTATGTTTTTGATCAAGAAGCTTCTTTAGCTATTTTAGCTTGCAAAAATAGAAATGAACTCAAAAGGTTATTAGCTAAATGGAGTAAGCAATCTCTAAATGCTAGAATGAAACCTGACCCTGCTTTTGCTACTTCACCTATCTTTGTTACTGATAAGGATTATGATTTTTCTATTGATCCTGATATAATTACTTTGGTTGAATCTGATCCTTTTCATGGTTATGAATCTGAAACTGTTGTGGCACATCTTACTAAATTGAATGATATAGCCACCCTATTCACTAAAGATGAGAGAACTCGTTACTTTTACATCCTTAAAATATTTCCGTTCTCATTAAAGGGTCATGCTAACATATGGTTTAATTCTCTTGATCCTGGTTGTGTGCTTAGTCCCCAGGATATGATTTATTACTTCTCTGATAAATATTTCCCTGCTCATAAGAAACAAGCTGCCTTAAAGGATATATATAATTTTGTGCAAATTAAAGAAGAGAGTCTCCCACAAGCTTGGGGGGCTTCTCCAATTACTTAATGCTTTGCCTGATCATCCTCTTAAGAAAAATGAAATACTTGATATCTTTTATAATGGACTAACCGATGCCTCCAGAGATTACCTGGATAGTTGTGCTGGTTCTGTTTTCAGGGAAAGAACACCGGATGAAGATGAAATTCTATTGAATAATATGTTGACAAAGGAAAATAATTGGACACCTCCAGAGCCAATTCCTGAGCCTATTCCTAAACCAACTCCGAAGAAGAGGGGTATTCTATTTCTCAGTCCTGAAAATATGCAAGAGGCAAAGAAATCTATGAAAGAAAAAGGTATTAAAGCTGAAGATGTTAAGAATTTACCTCCTATTGAAGAAATACATGGTCTTAATTTACCGCCTGTTGAAGAAACATATGATCTTAATCCTTTACCTATTGAAGAAACTCGTGGTCTTGATAACCCGACATAGGTAGTAAAGGTAAATTCTCACTATAGATATGATAAAGCTGAAATCCCATTTACTAAATTTGCTAGCCCATGCTTAGATGAGTTTGATAAATTTATGGCTAAGCAAGAAGATTTTAATGCTTATTTTGGTAGACAATTGAAATACAATTCAAATATGCTTGAACACTTGGGTGATTATATGGCTAATGTCAAAGGTGAACTTAAACTTATTAGTAAACATGCTTCTATGGTTACCACTCAAGTAGAACAAGTACTTAAAGCTCAAAATGATTTGCTCAATGAATTGAATAGTAAGGATAATGATAATGCTGTTAGAGTGGCTACTAGAACTGGTAGAATGACTCAGGAACCTTTGTATCCTGAAGGCCACCCTCAGAGAATTGAGCAAGATTCTCAGAGAAATAATATAGATGTACCAAGTTCTTCTAAAAAGAAGAAAAAGAAAAATGATAGGACTTTGCATGCTTCTACTGACCCTGTTGTTGAAACACCTGAGAACCCAAATGATATTTCTATTTCTGATGTTGAAACACAATCTGGTAATGAACCTGAAACTAGTGATAATGTTAATGATAATGCTCATGATGATTCTGAACCTAGTAATGATAATGATATAGAAATTGAACCTGTCGTTGATCTTGATAACCCACAATCAAAGAATCAACGTTATGATAACAAAGACTTTGTTGCTAGAAAACATTAAAGAAAGAGAGCCTTTGGGTCAGAAACCCATGCCCTTTCCTCCCAAACCATCCAAGAAAAAGGATGATGAGGATTTTGAGAGCTTTGCTGAAATGATTAGACCTATGTTTTTGCGTATGCGATTAACTGATATACTCAAAACCAATCCTTATGCTAAGTACATGAAAGATATTATTAAAAATAAAAGAAAGATACCGGAAGCTGAAATTTCCACCATGGTTTCTAATTATACTTTTAGTGGTGGAATACCAAAGAAACTTGGAGATCCCAGTGTACCCACTATACCATGCTCTATTAAAAGAAACTATGTTAAAACTGCTTTATGTGATCTTGGAGCCGGTGTTAGTGTTATGCCTCTCTCTTTATATCGTAGACTTGACTTGAGTAAGTTGACACCTACTGAAATATCTTTGCAAATGGCTAATAAATCAACTTCTATACCTGTCGGTATTTGTGAGGATGTGCCTGCTGTAGTTGCAAACGTTTCTATTTTAACGGACTTTGTTATTCTTGATATTCCCGAGGACGATAGTATGTCTATTATTCTTGGAAGACCCTTTTTGCATACTGTAGGGGCTGTTATTGATTGCACTAAAGGCAATGTCACTTTTCATGTTAATGGTAATGTGCATACGGTACACTTTTCAAGGAAACAACCTCAAGTTCACAGTATCAATTCTATTGGAAAAATTCCATCGATTATATTTGGAGGTTTTGAATTTCATCTTCCTACTATCAAGAAGAAATATGATATTCTTATTATTGGGGATGTGCATATCCCCGTTGAGGTAACATAGTGTTATTCGAAATTTCTCCAGTTCCATGTTATTCGGAATGAGTTCGTACACAAGACTTGATCAACCTTGTTAGTGGATCCCTTTTGATGATCATGAGATGGATGAAACTAGAAGGCATAACCTTCTGTACCCCACTTTTACTTTCTGATATTTATATTAAATAAAATAAAAATAAATATTTTTCTGTCTGTTATCTGATTATCCGTGCAATATAAAAATACCTCGAAAATAAAAGTTCTCCAAATGCCCTGAAATTTAAATATGATTTTTTTTCCAGAATATTTGAGAATATTTGGCACAAAGAACACAGCAGGGGGGGCAACCACCTGCCCATGAGGGTGGAGGGCGCGCCCTACCCCCAGGGCGTGCCCGCTGCCTCGTGGGCCCATGGTGGCCCTCCTCCACTTATCCTTTCACCCATACACTTCTTCTTCCTCCCACAAACACGAATAACCAGCTCAAACCCGAGTACAAGCTCGTCACTACTAGGGAACACCTTATACACAGAAGTTTATCAGCATCGCGGTTTAAAAATGGGCGCTACTGCTAATTAGTAGTAGCGAGGGGTATAAAAACCGCGCTACTACTAAGTTGATAGTAGTGGCGAGGGGTATAAACCCGCGCTGCTACTAAATGGTCTCCAACAATGCCCCCAAGATAGGCCATAGTAGTAGCGAGGGGTATAAAACCGGCGCTACTACTAAGTAAGTAGTAGTAGCGCAGGTGGGACCCCCACTCTACTACTAAGCGTGGCCACCCCGGCCCGATCCCCACCCCCGCACCCCACCAACCAGCCCTGTCCACCACCCCCGTCTGTCTCAAAAAAATCACGCAGCCCGATCCAGATCCCCAACCACCTCTCATCTCCCAACCCACTCGCCGCCGGCCTCCCTTCCACCTCCTCTCCTCCGTCCGCCCGCCGCTCCCTGTCTCGCGCCGTTGCCCGCCCCCGCCCCCCTCCGCCGCGGACGTGCCCGCCCGCCGCCCTGAGCGTGTCATACGACCGTCGGAGGTCTCTCCGCCCTCGATCGTATGTCTTCCTAAGTATGCCCGCATGAAGGAGAGAGATGGAGATGGTGCTCCAACCGACGCCATGGAGGTCTCTCCCCCCTACCTTCCCTTCATGCGTGTGTGTGTGTGTGTTGGATACGATTTGGCCAGATCCCGGATGTTGTTCAATTCAATTTGAATTTCCATTTTTTGATTCAATTTGGCCGGATTCCTCACGCAACGCAGGTCACAAGAGGCCGCCGACGCCTCCCTGCTGTGGGCCGACGCCACGCATAGATGTTGGAGCCGGCGAGGTACACGACAGCTCCACCTGCGCCTCCCACAGCAGCAACTCATAGCCGAGGTATGCCCTCCTCTCCTCTCCTCTCCTTCCTCCCTCTTCATAGATCTCTATCTTGCCCAAGGCAATTGATCAAGATTATTCATGTTCTGTACGTAGATGCTGCACTATTTAGATCTCTGGTTGGTTGGTCACATTGGAGACCAAGACTGGAATGTCACAAGGATTCCACTGAAGAAAACTACTGCACTTTTATGCGGGGATTGACGTCCCAACAGACACTGATTAGGCTAATTGCTACCCATTTTTGCATATATATATATATATATATATATTAATAAACAACAAGTTCGATTCTTCCTTCCAGCATGCAACCAACCTGACACCACAAAGTGTTCGTAAAGTGACAGAATGGATATCCGGAGACCGGATCATTTTGAATTAACACGCACAATGCTGACAGTCAACGTCTCAATCTATTTCTCAAAGAAAATAAAAACATCTTGAAGTCCAACTCAAGATAGAAAATTAGTAAGTCCAAGAAACACCACGTGCATGCTTAGTTTCCTCAATTAAGTGGCAATAATTTCCTCCTAAAATTACTGATACCCCTAACACACTTCTGAATTTTTGTCGCAACGAGCCAATGTGCTGCTTATAGGGATCCCATATGATCCCATATGAATCAAAAGTTGGATCAGGAAAGAAGAGTGTCGTGCATTGTGCAGTATCTGCGGACAGTTTGTATTGTGATTTGTATTTGCACTTTTATGCGGTTGAGAGAACCAAGTATTTGTATTTGCACGTAGGCTAAAGACTACTTGTGATTTCTATGTAGTATTATTTTCAGTTGGTTGCTGTAACCTGAAGGCAGAATCTGCAACCAAATAGAAGTGAGCAAGTACTAGACTGGATGATATGTGTTTGGTCATGATTTGTTTGGCTGTAGCATCTCTCTCTAGTGTTAAGCGCGTCGTGGATATGTCCTTGTAGTATATGTTTGCTGTCGCAAATTTTTTTCAATCTAATTTTTCAATTGAATCACTTCTCGTGCATGACTGCATGACCGCAGGTTGATAGATCACTTCTATCTTATTACTCTTTTAAATCTAATTTTTCACATGTCCATGAATTCCTAGTTGGATATAAACTACAGTCATCCATTGATTTAGTATCAGTTTTTCAAAAATCATGGCAATCTAATTTGATAAGAAACTGGAATCTAAGTCCATCGATTCCGAGTTTCTTGCCATATTATTTTCTTATAGTAAGTACACTTCATCGGTTTCTTTTGCACACCATGACAGTCTAATTTGTGTGTTGTTGAAATGTAGTGATTTTACTCTACGCAAGTCAACCTGTATCACTAGATAATTTTTTTGTACACAATTGAAAGGAATGAAGTATGTACAGTAGTAGTATCAGCATATTCAGAAGTATCACTAACTGAAGGACATCTGCACGTATATGTAAATCGGTAGCAATCCTTTTGCATAATCAAACTGAGTTCAGTTCGGTTCAGTTAGTCGAGTCAAACACTGACGAATTCATCCAACCCGACCATGGTCACTCACCTCTTACTCCTCTCAGAACCTTGGAACTGCTGTGCTCAATGTGTAAATAGAAGACCAGGCTTTTGATTGTAAATTATGCATGACAGACATATTAAATGATGGTCTGCATGTTTCCATTATGGCTTTCCCTCTGAATTTTTAGAACACATCGTTACAAGGATATCAGATTTCTTTTTTGCCTAATTCTGCACCTAACTACCTATTTCAATTCATGACCATTACTTGGTCAACCATGCTTTTAGCACTTCACCATACTGTTTGCATCTTTGTCCCAGTGAAGTTTTTCCATAGGCGATTGATGCGTTAACATAATGTGCAAACAACAAGACGTTGATTTGTGAACTATATATTTACATGCAGTATAGGTTAATATTGATCTGTGATTTTCCTTACTTGGCCTACCTGTTTTTAGCACTTAATCATATTCTTTGCATCTTTGTTCCAGTGGCATATATGAGTATATCATGTGCGATTGAGGCTATCCTGCTAAAGGGAAGGAAGATGGAGGAGCAAATTCTAATAGCAAGCGTTAATTTCTTTACTTTGGTGTTATGTAACTGTTGTCTTACTTCCTCTTATTTGTTTCAGGAGAATGTATACCCATCCACCTGATGGTTTTCTTAGTTTATCAAGCAGTCCACGAACGCCAACATTCCAGCCAATGCACTATCCATCTCATGTCCCCCTCCTAGACAACAGCAACAGGAGAATCTCCATTTTGTCGGTGTCCCCTCACATGTTGCATTCTCAACACCACCACCACCACCAGTTCATACTAAAAGGAAAAAAAAACACCATCCGAGTCTGGTTCTGGTAGAGGTTCTTTACAAAAAAAGGCCCATGTTGTAGAACAGGCCGGTGATGTCTTTGGTTGTCATGAGGCTGGCTGGTGAGAATGCCACGTTGCCGGAGCCAAATGAGCCCGGCGTAAACCTGCAGAGGAACATGACAGATACATGATTTTCTGAAAATGAAAGCGAGTTCACCATGACTACGACAGATACTAGGTAGTTTAGCTTGGGATAGAATACAACGCACGGGTTACAACAGAAGTTATTTCTTGTCTCAGAATTACTGATTGCTCTTTGTTCTCATTTTCCTTGTTGGCTGAAACTATTCCTTGTCTACAGATAAGCGGAAGCCGTGTTCGGAGCCACCAACAGTGTCTTCCTTGGATTCATTCGTGCAATAAGGAGGGTACCCGACCTTCTTCACGTGTCGAGCAACAAGTAAGGACCAGCCTTCGGCTGTTACTATTGATTCATGTGCATGCGCAAAAATGAAAGAAAATACAATACTAGATTTGGACACAGCACGTGAACCAACAAGTTTTCACTTTCCTGACATGGGTGCAAGGGTGATCGAGGAGGATTTTCGTGGCCCGATGGGTGTCGTGCTCTTCAACCACTTGGAGGCGGACTTCACCGTGAAGCCCAGTGACTACTGCAGATAGATGATCATCCAGGTGATCGTGATGTCGGAGGTCGCCAAGGTGGAGGTCCTCGACGCCACCATCCGGGGGGAGGTCCACCGGTGTCTGAACTCCAAGCCTTAGTAGATACATCTAGAGAAGTGGTCTGTTTAGGTTGGTGGTGGAATGCTAGGGAAGGTACCCACCTTTAGATGATGGTTGTTTTCGTCTGATGTTAAATGGGATGTCGTGATTTCTTTCAGTTGAGATGTTGTTCCTTGACACGAGTCTGATGTTAAATGGGATGTTGTGATTTCTTTCAGTTGAGATGTTGTTCCTTGATATGAGTTTATTTTGCACTGGGCATGTCTATTTTCTATCCAGGAATAATGCATCTAAATTTTATTTTTTTTAATTCCTAATTAGCTACTAGTAGTGTGGGAGGAGAAGTGCACGCTACTACTACCTAGGATAGTAGTAGCGCTGGTTGAGATAGTAGTAGCGCACTGCCATCTGCACTACTACTAACAGACGTACTAGTAGCGTGGGTGGCATCCGCGCTACTGCTATCTAGTTAGCTGTAGCGCCTTATTGGTAGCGCAGGTGCCCGCGCTGCTAATAGGCCTAAAACCCGCGCTGCTGCTAGGCTTTTCCCTAGTAGTGCGTTTTGTTGGCATTTTCGATTTCCTTGCTCAAAGCACCTCTCACATAACTGCTTGGGGAGAATGTTCCTTGGTATGTGACTCCTCCATTGTTCCAATTAGTTTTTGTTCTAGTGCTTTATTCATTGCAAATTTTTGCTGCTTAGGTGACCATGTTCTTGAGCTTGCATGTCAAATTTATATGGTCAAAAGTAGTTTTGATGCATGATATAGGCCCTAGGCACTTGTAGGAGTAGTTGCTATCAATATTGTTGAGTTTGGTTTACTTTTATTTTGAAGTTACTAAAATTTTCAGAATTTTTCACAGGAAGAAATATGCTTAGGAAAAATTTCCAAGGTGGTTCTTCAAGGAAGCAAGGACCCAGGCTTGCAATGCGTGATGCTGATGACGAGCCACCAAGAGACGCTCCACTGCGTCCTTGTGAATGGCCTTCTAAGAACTTTATGGATCGAGCGGGAATTAAGGAAGAATTCAACGCATATTTGCGTAACGCTGATCTCGTGAGCTTCGAGGAAGAGAAGTGTAGCCAGTATCATAACCTCACCAGTACCTTTGTGAGGAGGTATGAATTTTCAACTTCACGTAATTCTCCAACTGTCATGTTTGATCTTTATGATAATTCTTACACTATGGACTTAGAGGATTTTACCACTTCATGCAAACTTCCACAATGGAGTAGTATAAGGGATCCTCGCAAATCTGAATTTAGAGATTTTCTTGCTAGCATAACTGTGGGAGAATACACAAGCTACCATAGGGAGCATTCACTTTCCTGCTATACATTATTTTGCTCTCTTCATAGGTAGATGCATAAATGGTAAAGATGAGGCATGTCACATGTTTGTCCCTGACCTCAGTATTCTTAGGAGTGCTGTGTTAGGAGACAAATCTTATAATTTGGGAGCCATTGTTGCACGTAGGTTGCATCTTAATAGATTTAATGGAGATTTCTTTGGTGGAATTTATGCAACCCGCATAGCTAATTTTCTTGGTGTGTCCATACGCGAAGATGATATTGAATTACCTCCTGCTTATCTAGATTTTAATGCTATGTTTCACCACTAGTTTGTCGAGAGGAACGAATCACCTCTCCAGTATTGACTAATCTTTGACAGACGCCATGTTGTCCGTATTACTCTCCCTGCTCCTGCCTTCTTTGATTATCAGGCAAGAGGAAGATATACTATTACCAGAGAGGAGGCAGATGAGTATGAGAGGAGAGAGGAGGCCGCTCATCGCCACGCTGCAGCTCAGCAGGCGATAGCCGCTGCATCGCAGTACGACCCCAGCTACTATTATGGATATCCGCCAGCCAGCCGTGGCCATAGACCAACTTAGGCCAAAAGCCTAAGCTTGGGGGAGTACGTATTTCCCACCGACATTACATTTATGTTCACACACTCATTGCTAGATGTCGGTGCTCATACTTTTTCATTGTATTATCCATGCTAGTTTAATTTCCTTTTTATGCTTTCTTCTTGTGTGTTTAATAAACCGTAAGAAAAACCAAAAAAAATAGTTGTAGCTTTTAATCAGTTTAATTTCCATGCTTGTAGTAGTAATTAAAAAGAAAACCCAAAAATATTTCATGTTCTTCTTTTGCTTATTGGGAGCTTTCCCGTGTAAATAGTTTTATTTCTTTTCTTTTCTTTGGGGGTCGATAGGAGAAGACCATGATTAAATTGTTGAAGTGGCTCTTATATGCATTATTGTTTATCTGACAAAAGAGCCCATATTTCCTTGTCTTCTACTGTTTATTGAATGCTTGCAGATTCCAGCTTAGTCCAATGCACGTGCACTATTATCATTATTCACATCGTTCGGTTGTGCAAGTGAAAGGCAATTATGATGATATATGATGGACTAACCGAGATGAGAAAAGCTGGTATGAACTCGACCTCTTTTGTTTTTGTAAATATGATTCGTTCATCATTCCTGATTCAGCCTATTATGAATAAACATGTTTGCAATGACAATTAGAGATCATAGTTTCTTGTGCCATGCTTGATTAGCTATGAGTTATAATGGTTTACCTTGCGTGCCAACATGCTATTAAAATGGTTATGATGTGGTATGATAGGGTGGTATCACTACAAAAAATACACTTCTGTGATGATACGTGTTTGTCACAGTAGGTCGCTTTTTTTGTCATGCATGTACATTCATGACAAATTTATGACAAAATCAAGATAGTCATACCTGTGCTGTCGTAGAAGTGTTCCATGACATTACCAAAATTATCATCACGGAAGTGTCCACTTCCATGACGATAAATCGCGCGTCACAGAAGTGCTTTCGTCAAGGGTGACCGACACGTGGCATCCACTGTAACGGAATGTCGTTAAGCTATCGGGTCGGGTTTGTAAGTGCATCTAGTGCCACCCCTAGTTGGTTTTGGAGTATTGACGACAAACCTAGTTAAGGGACTAATGTGTTTGTGAGAATTGTAGGATAACACAGGTAGAAGTCCCTCATTGATTCGGTTTTCCTACCAGAGATGACCCCTAAAAATGTATGAAGACATTGAAGTCAAAGGTGGTATGTGAAGACATTCACATTGAAGACTATGACAAGAGAAGACATCGCATGAAGACTATGGAGCGTGAATACTTAGATCTATCGTAGTCTTCTTTGTTGAGTCATAGGAACCACCGTACTGTTAAGTGGGGTCCAAGAAAACCAGTCAGAATGACTGAAGTGATGCTTAACCAAAATCCTATGTCTTCGAGCGAAGACTATGAGAGCGAATCTTGATCAGAGTTGGACACGTCAGCTTTGCTTGTAGCCCAAGTAAAGTTGCCGTGTGTGTTTGAAATCTGACCGTTGGAACACGTGTCAGTTCCTTAGTGACCCAGGGTCATTTCGGACAAATCAGGTCGGGTTGCCTAGTGGCTATAAATAGCCCACCCCTACAACCATAAACGGTTGGCTGCTCAGAGTTAAAGTACGACTTTTGTCGTTTGAGAGCAACCCACCTCGAAGCCCTTGAGAGAGAATTCCTTGAGAGGATAAAGCCCTTACCACCCAGAGCCAAAGAGTGTTAGGCATCACTTAAGTCTTCTTGTCTGTGTGATCTTAAGACTTATTACACTTGAGGACTGTGAATCCTCCAGCCGGTTAGGCGTCGCGTTCTGAGCATCCAAGAGTCATTGTGGATCGTCGGTGAAGGAAGTCTGTGAAGGTTTGGAAGTCTACCTTGAAGACTTACCAGAGTGATTGAGCGAGGACTGGGTGTCCTTAGCTCAAGGGGAATAAGGTGAAGATGAGGTCTTCTGAGTTGAATCTCAGCCTCTCTAACCAGACGTACAGTTGTCACAGCAACTGGAACTGGTCCAACAAATCATTATCTTCAACGAGTCACTGCTTTCATCCTTCCCTTCCCTTTACTTACTGTTGGTTCTTGTGAAGTCATTGTATGATAGCATCACCATTCGACTTCACTAAGTGATTACGTGTACTGATTGGCTTCTCAATATCTTCCTACCTGATCCTTACTGCCTAGCTGCTATTAGTCATTGGGCTTTCACTTCATTGAATACGTGACTATGGTTTGCCTAGTGTAGTCTACCTTCCGCTGCATGATAATAGGTTTATCTCTATCGTTTGTCTTCGAAACTTACATGTTTTGAAGACTTTCATAAAAATCGCCTATTCACCCCCCCTATAGTCGATCACTAGCACTTTTAATTGGTATCAGAGCAAGGTACTCCCTTGTTCTGTGTGATTCGGTTTAACCACCTGGAGTTTTAGCTATGTCGACTGCAGGGATAATTAAAGTCTCCGCTACGTGCCCCATCTTCGATGGAACTGAATATCCCTACTGGAAGAATAAGATGCGCATGCATCTTGAAGCCATTGATGTCGACCTATGGTATGTCGTCAAGATCGGCGTTCCCAAGGCTGGAGAAGGTGTCACTGCCGCTGATGTCAAGAAGTTCGTTCAAATGGACTCTACTGCCAAGAATATCATCTGTGGTCATCTGACCAAAGGACAGTATGGCCGCGTGAGTGCTTTGGAAACATCGAAGCTAGTCTAGGACTGGCTATCCAAGGTCAACGAAGGCGTCTCAACCCAGAGAGATCAGAGAATCAGTGTCCTTCACAACCTCTTCAACCGCTTCAAGAGAAATGACAATGAGAATGTCCAGCTCACGTTTGATCGACTCACTGACATCACGAATGAGCTTCAAGCCCTTGGTGCTACTGAGATCACCAAGCATGAAGTCGTCAAGACACTCCTGAGATCGCTTGACAGTTCGTTTGACACCCTAGCCCTGATGATTCAAGAACGTCCTGGTTTTAAGACACTCGATCCGTCTGACATACTTGAGAGGCTCAACACACATGAGTTTCAGCTTTCTGAGAAAAGAGACATCTACGGTCCCAACTATGGGCGAACTCATGACTTGAAGGCAAAGGTTGTCTCCTCATCTGAAGAAGAATCTTACAGCAGTTCTGATGATCCTGAAGACATTGGAAGGGAGCTTGCTATGCTTGTGAAGAAGTTCTAAAAATTCACCAAGAAGAAAGGCCTCATAAAGTCTTCACGATCAAGCTCAAGGAATGATGAAGCTTCTGCTCATGACTACAAGAAGAGAACATGTCACAAGTGCAAGAAACCTGGCCACTACATCTCTGAGTGTCCACAGTGGGACAATGAGAACAAGAAGAAGAAGAAGAGCAAGGAGTATGACTCTGACGACAAGAAGAAGAAGAAATACTCAAAATCTTCTTCCAAGTCTTCATCACACAAGAAGAGCTCATCTGGCAAGGCACGTGCATTTGTTGGCAAGGAAATGGACTCTGAGGAGGAGTCCGCTTCTGAGGAGGCAGAGGTGGAGTCTGAGGAGGAGTCCGATTCTAGCGTTGCAAGTCTGGCTATAGCATACGTTGCCAAGTCCATCTTCAACACTTAAGACAATGACTTCATCACCGACACCGATGCAAATGACAAGGACTACTCCGCTCGTTCCTACTGCTTCATGGCACGTGGTGCCAAGGTAAACACACGCACTACTCAGTATCAAACATCTAGTGACGATGACTCTAAATGTGGTTCCAAACCCAGCTACAAAACACTTGCTAAAATTGCAACTGAACAACAGAAAGCTATGGAACACATTCAAAAACTGTTAGACAAAAGCGATGATCTGTTAGACGCTGAAATGACTCGATCTCAGTCCTTAATTGAAGACATAAAAAATCTTCACGTTAAGTATGAGGAACTTGAAAGTCGTCATGAAACGCTCTCAACAA
Source organism: Triticum aestivum (assembly GCF_018294505.1). NCBI lineage: Eukaryota > Viridiplantae > Streptophyta > Magnoliopsida > Poales > Poaceae > Triticum > Triticum aestivum. The sequence continues at coordinate 89,923,182 of NC_057800.1, forward strand.
CTCATGAAAGGCTTTCCTATGATTATCTTCAAAGGAAGCAAGATCTTGAGAAATTGAGAGCGGCTCATGAAGATCTTCAAAAGGAAAACGAGTCACTTCACGTCGAACAGAGCAGTTCAGCTCAGGAAGGATTTGAACCACCATGTCTTAAGTGCATTGAGCGTGATAACGCTACTTCTATTGTTGAATGTTCTATTACTGCTACTGTTGCAATATCTTCAACTGTTGATGTGGTAACTAACCCCTCCGCTGAGGATACCACTGTTATTGCTGATGAGAATGCTAGGTTGAAGACACTGCTTGAAACAGGGATGTACAAAAGTCTCAAAGGGCATCAGACACTATGTGATGTCCTCAAAAGGCAGATCCTGAACCGAAACCCTAGGAAAGAGGGTGTTGGGTTCGTAAGGAAAATGAATGCTGATGGCTCTTACTAGAAACCTGAGCAGTACCCCAAAACCACATGGGTTGCTGCAAAGGAACCTTCAGCAGATCCATCCACCCTATCTGGCTTCACTTGTGCTAACCCCATTGTTATTGATGAATCCTTTGATGCAAACTATAAATTGTTTAAGAATCAGAATGGTGAAGTGTTTGCCAGGTATATTGGTACTAACTGCAGGAATGGACCGCCTATGAACAAGATTTGGGTGCCGAAAAGGTGTTTGGAGAATCTTCCTGTGAATGTCATCATGACACCACAGGTGAAGAAGACAAACCCCAGACCACAGGCTTCATACGGTCCAAGGGCTTCATACAGACTAAGGACTCACCTGAGTCACACTAAAGCAAATGTTTTGCAGGGAAGCCATACTCAGGCCTATGAATATGAGCGCGGTTCATCAAACCGCCATGTTCATAAGACCAAGAACTATTCTGCTTATTCTTATGAATACTATTGTCCACCTGCAAGACTTTTTGCTAGGGCTCCAAAGCCAAAGTTCTCAGATGCTACACTTAGACTCATTGCTTTGAAGCCACCCCTGAAGATGTGGGTGGCTAACAAAGCTTAACTCTCTTTTGCAGGGAAAGGTCTCCAGCCAAAAACCAAAATCGGCTGACACCGTTGCTGGGGACCTTAAACATCTTGTAGGGCGCAAGATCAAATGCCCAAGTGGTCTTACTATGTACTTTGTTTCTGAATCGCTTGCAACTTGCCCTATCAGTCCTAATCTCGATCTAAGCTTTAATAATCCACTGGTTCGCCAAATGTTTTTGCTTCACAATTCTCTTCGTGAAGCCTATCCCACTAACTGCACTGTAGGGTACGACACCAGCTGCTTCGGAATGGATTATTGATAGTGGGTGTACAAATCACATGACTGGCAAGCGAAGCCTTCTCATGGACTCAACTTTACGTCCATCTAACAAAAGTCACATCACATTTGCTGACACTGGTAAAAGCAAGGTATTGGGTCTAGGTAGAGTTGCAATCTCAAAGGATCAACACATGGATAAAGTCATGCTTGTTGAATCCCTTGGTTTCAACTTAATGTTTGTCTCAATGCTTTGCGATTTAAACATGATTGTGATGTTTGGAAAATATCGTTGCCTTGTACTAATGGAATCTGACAAGTCTCTAGTGTTTGAAGGGTATCGGAAAGATGATTTGTACGTGGTAGATTTCTCAGCAGGACCACAACTTGTCGTATGTCTTCTAGCAAAAGCTTCTGAATGCTGGCTCTGGCATCGAAGGCTAGGGCATGCTGGCATGAGGAACCTCCACACCCTTGCAAGGAAGAAGCATGTCATAGGCATCGAGGGCGTCAAGTTCAAGAAGGATCACTTATGCGGTGCCTGTGAAGCAGGAAAGATGACGAGGGCCAAGCATCCCTCGAAGACAATCATGACAATGACTCAACCCTTCGAACTGCTACACATGGATCTCTTTGGTCCCACTCATTACTCAACTCTTACTACTACTGCTTGTCTCTATGGCTTTGTCATTGTTGATGATTATTCAAGATATACTTGGGTGCATATAATCCTTTACAAGACTGAAGTGTAGGATGTCTTTAGACGCTTTGCCAATCGAGCAATGAACAACTATGGCGCCAAGATAAAGCACATCAGAAGTGACAATGGCACTGAATTCAAGAACACTGGCCTAGATACATATCTTGATACCTTGGGCATCACACATGAATTCTCAGCTCTGTACATGCCACAGCAGAATGGCGTCGTCGAACGCAAGAACAGAACACTTATTGAGATGGCTCCGACGATGCTTGATGAATACAAGACTCCAAGAAAATTCTGGCCTAAAGCCATTGACACTGCATGCCATATCATCAACCGTGTTTATCTTCACAAGCTTCTGAACAAGACATCCTATGAGCTCCTTATTGGCAAGAAGCCAAATGTCAGTTACTTCAGAGTATTTGGCGCCAAGTGCTGGATCAAGGATCCACATCACACTTCAAAATTTGCACCAAAAGCACATGAGGGTTTTATGCTTGGATATGGAAAGGATTCGCACTCCTACAGAGTCTTCAATCTCTTGCATTATAAAGTGGTTGAAACAGTGGATGTGCAGTTCGATGAGACTAACGGCTCACAAAGAGAGCACCTGCCAAATGTGCTAGATGAAGTTCCATCCAGTGAATCAATCAAACTTATGGGAACTGGAGAAATCATACCTTCTGAAGCTCAACCTGAAGAGGAACTTATCATCTCCGCACCTGATCAACCTGAAGACAATGCTCAGCCTGAAGACAATCCCTCTAACAATGACAATGATCAGCAAGAGCAAAATCTTCGTCCTGTACATCCTCGTGTTGCAAATGAAGTGCAGATTGAGAGAATAATTGATAGCATCAATGCACCAGGTCCACTCACTCGTTCAAGGGCAACACAGCTAGCAAATTTCTGTGGGCACTTCACATTCGTCTCAATAACAGAACCCAAGAAAGTTGAAGAAGCCTTCATGGAACCTAAATGGATTCAAGCTATGCAAGAAGAGCTTCAACAATTTGAGCTGAATAATGTATGGGAACTGGTTAAGCGTCCTGATCCTCGGAAGCACAATATAATAGGCACCAAATGGATATATCGCAACAAGCAAGATGAGCATGGTCAAGTTGTCAGAAACAAAGCTCATCTCGTTGCTCAAGGATACACTCAAGTTGAAGGGATTGACTTTGATGAAACATTTGCTCCTGTGGCTAGACTTGAAGCCATACACATACTGCTGGCCTATGCAAATCATCATAACATACTTCTATATCAAATGGATGTGAAGAGCGCTTTTCTCAATGCCAAGATTGAAGAAGAAGTATATGTTGCACAACCGCCTGGCTTTGAAGATCCAAAACATCCTGACATGGTGTACAAGCTCAACAAGGCACTGTATGGCCTCAAACAAGCCCCTCGGGCTTGGTATGACACACATAAAGACTTCCTGAAGAGCAAAGGCTTCAAATCCGGTTCCCTCGACCCCACTCTCTTCACGAAGACATATGATGGTGAACTGTTTGTGTGCCAAATATATGTGGATGACATTATCTTCGGCTGCACCAATCAGAAATACAGTGAAGAGTTTGGATATATGATGCAAGAGCAATATCAGATGTCCATGATGGGTGAGCTGAAGTTCTTCCTTGGTCTTCAAATACGTCAGCAACACAACGGCATCTTTATATCTCAAGAGAAGTACCTCAAAGATTGCCTGAAGAAGTTTGGTATGCAAGACTGCAAAGGCTTCACGACGCCAATGCAAGCCAAACATCATCTGGGTCCCGACGACAATGATAAAGAGTTCGATCAAAAGGTATACCGCTCCATGATTGGTTCTTTACTTTATCTATGTGCATCTAGGCCAGATATTATGCTTAGTGTTTGCATGTGTGCTCGATTCCAAGCGGCACCAAAGGAATCGCATCACTTAGCTGTGAAGCGAATTCTTCGATATTTGGCTTACACCCCAACTCTAGGATTATGGTATCCAAAGGGCTCAGAGTTTGATCTGGTTGGATTCTCGGATGCTGATTATGCTGGTGACAAGGTGGATCGCAAGTCTACATCAGGCACATGTCATTTTCTGGGACGATCACTTGTATGTTGGTCTTCAAAGAAGCAGAACTGTGTATCTCTCTCCACTGCTGAATCTAAATACATTGCTGCTGGATCTTGCTACGCTCAGCTTCTGTGGATGAAGCAAACACTCAAATACTATGGCATTCATCTGAAGCAAGTGCCACTCTACTGCGACAACGAAAGCGCCATCAAGATTGCCAACAACCCAGTTCAGCACTCGAAGACAAAGCACATTGAAATTCGTCATCACTTTCTCAGAGATCATGTTGTGAAGGAAGATATTGATATCATACACGTCAACACTGAAGAGAAATTGGCAGATATCTTCACCAAGCCCTTGGATGAGAAGAGATTTTGCAAGTTACGGTGTGAGCTAAATATCTTGGAATCCTCAAATGTCCTGTGATCAGGCACACATCCTAACACTTATGCATATTGATGACTTAGATGTGCAACACACGAAGTAAAGTATATCTTCAATCAATGAAGACATACATTCTAAGTGTGAATACATTAATGTGGAATTTTACTTCGGAGCGCCACGATAATTGTGCACCGTGTCTGGGTCTAATACTTCCTATACGGTGGCTAACGCCACCACTAAATTCTTCTGTTTGAAGTGTTTTACCCATGGCGTCACATTTGCTATGTCTTCACATTTTGTTTGTCTTCATTCTCAACTTGTCCTCATGATTATCTTCACTATGTTGGTTTGATTATTTTTTTTCACATATATATATATACATATATATACTAGTGTTTTGTCCTCTACATCATTCACTTATAGCTATGACTTCTTGCTGAATCTTTTGAACTAAGTGAATGTGATCGGACCCTAACCTCTCTATGCTTTCTATCTCAAACTTTATCTCTCCAAATCATATTTATTCTCTTGAAACTGTCGAATGTCTTCTCTGCGTCCTTGTCAGCGGAAGATACAGAGACAAACACTAAGTCCGTTTTCAATACTAATTCCTTCACATGAAACCCGGAGAAGTAGGAATGACCACCCGACAATCCAGGTGTGCGTGGGACGTGGAACAACCTCCGATATGTTGCATGATGGCCATGTGACCTTCAGATGTGAATCGCCAGGGGCACCTGTGTAATAACACTGTGCCGACCCTGTCCCTATAAATACATGCCTCACCACAGTCATTATCCTTTCTTCCACTCTCGCACAAACCCTAGCGCCACTACTAGCCCTCGACGACGCCCGCGACGACGCGCTTAGCTGCCGCAACCTCACCGACGCCGTCTTCACGCCGGCCGCGGACATCGTCTTCTCCGCCGTTGCCGTAGGTGTCCTCTGTCTCCAAGTTAGGGCACGGACGATCGAACTGCTCGGCCTCCTCTTCCACTCCGTCTAGCAGTTCTTTGTGTGGTAAATAAAACTTCCTTTTTACGGCCCCTTTGATCCTATAGATTTGTCACTTTCTACCACAAGCAGTTTCTGTTCACACAAGTTGGATCTATTTCATACTGCATCTCATAATATGCCTAGTATGTTCACTTATGCTTCACAAAGTAGTTAGATTCCTCACTTGTACTGATCCGTGGATTCGTACAAATCTGGAACCAACTCCTTATCTATGAGTGAATGTCTTCACACGATGAGGTCAATGTCTTCTAAACTGATTTATCTTCAAAATCTTCTAAGAATGCATATGACCTCTTCCCCTTCCCTCGCACCTTAGTGTTGTCACAGGTACATGTCTGTAGGAGAATCCCTTGGTTCTTATAGTCTGCATTCATTTGCAGAATTCTTACAGCATCATATAAATTCTCCCGAAGCCAGTTCCTGTTTGTCCAGCAAGCGAAAGCCCTTGAAGCCTTTGAACGTATTGAAGCCATTTAGTTTAAAGTTCATGGCTGCAGAGAAATCAGCAAGGAAGGGTGGCAGAAAGCGTCGAGGTGAAACATCAAGAGATCTGCCCGATGACCTCTCAGAACTGTACAAGACAGATCCAAAAGAGGATTACAATCAGCACAAGACATGAATCCAATGGATTCGACGATATTGGGCAGAACAGTGGTTCAAGTACAGGTTTGTGACAAAGGAATATGCTGAGAAGAATGCCATCAAGCAACCATGGGGAGACATCCTATACAGAAATCTTCAACCCAGGTCCAGAGATGAAGCCATTGAACAAGGCTTCTATCCCTGCATGGTCCATGGACCACATCCTGTGGATGCTGACCCATCGTCATTGCTATGGTGTCGCGACGACAATTTGTTCAAGCGCAACTTCCAGTTTGCCCAGAATTCGGCGAAGCAGAACAAGAAGTCTTTGGGACTAGACTTCAACCCTGGCCCTTCTGCTCCCCGTGCCGACGGCACCCGCGAAGCTGAACCCAATCTTGTTGGGCCCTTCTACAACCTGGAAGGTCTCATCACTCATATCGTGGTTCAAGGGACAGCCATGGATGAGTCTGCAGATGACGCTGAATCTGATGAAGCGCCTGCACCACCGAAGCCAAAGAAATTGAAGCAGCCTAAAGCTTCAAAGCCTGCCTCAGCACCAAAAATATCATGGGCGAAGCCACTGGCTACTGCACCTCCTGAAGACAGTGTGCAGTCTGAAGATTTGTCACGCATCTCCAAGCCCTCGAAAGTCAAGATGCCTCTGAAACACACCAGCCAAGAACTGACTGCTGCTGCTATTCTGTGCAACGATACCATTGATCTGTCCAGCGATGAAGATCTTGCAGATGACGCTCTTGAGCAACTGATCAAGATCAAAGAAGAAGCATAAATCTTCAATAATTTGCCTCTCTTTGACGTGGCAATCATCCATAACTTCATTGATGAGTGGTTTGACATGCCCAACCTCAGCTTTGAAGATCTGCAACTTCCAATTGGCCTCAGTGTTGCCTTCCATGGCGCCATTGCTTCAGAGCTAGCTATAGCCCAGTGCATCGTTGAACTGAAGCAAAAGATCGACTTTGATAAAGCTCAGTTTAAGAAGCATATGGTCAAGCTCGGCGTGCAAGAGGTCAGGAACTTCAAGATCATGCTGCACGAGCTCAAAGAAGCCTTTCTCAAGAAGCGTGAAGAAGCTCAAGGTTCTCGTGAGCATGAAGAGTCTGGCTAATAAGTGTGTGCAAGCCTACAATGAGGCTGAGAAGTAAAAGGCCCTTGGGTGTCCTGGCATCGACCCCAGGATGGCTGCAAAGAAGAAGAAGAAGCCCGCTGTGGCCGAACCCGATGCACCAAGGCAGGAAGCACATCCCATTGTCTTCCCAGCCAGCATGACTGGATCGAAGCCAAAGGCCAGGTCAACCGCTTGAGAACTGAAGTAGAGGAGGACTGCTGAGGCTGAAGCCAGAAAGAGGAAACATCCTGAAGCCTCTGATGCTGCTCCCTCCAAGAAGAAGCAGAAGACCAAGAAGGAACGGGTTGCTCCCATAGAGACCTTAGTTGTTGAACCTATCTCAATGGTTCGCCTTGCATCTACACACCAAGAGCGCCAACTGATTGTCCATGAACCTGCTTCCACAGAGGCTCATATAGCTGAAGACAATCCAGCAGTTGATCCCACTGCTGCTGAAGACATTGGTCACCATGACAATGTTGAAGATGATGTAGTTCTTCCTCAGATCGAGCACCAACAGGTATCATCGCCTGTGCTTACGCACAGCGAACTCATCAGCATTGGTCGTCCTCTGACGCCAATTGCTCAGGATGCATCATGGGCTGATCACCCACAACAACAAGTCACACCACCCCGGCAAGCAGGAGAAGATGACTTTGAGGCCCAGCCAACTCCATCTCCAAAGGCGTCGCCAGCGTTACGCAGGCTTCGCAAAGGACCAAGGTCTCAAGGCTCCGAGTCTGAGGCTAAAGCTGTTGAAGACATTCCGGCTGCATCAGCCGACGACACCCAAGAAGAAGAACATGCCCCTACTTCCCCAACTACTAAAGAAGTTGTTCTCGAGGAGAACGTGTCTGTGCCCGACCCTCTAGCTCATCAAGTGGAGGTAGAAAATCTTGAGGCTGCCACCACCAACACGAATGAAGCCACCGACGTTGTCATGGCTGGAGCAAATGTGGAGCCTACACCAACCCATGAACCAGAAGTCAGCGAAGCCAATGATACTACTGCTCCTGTTCCTGCGCCTGCTCCTGGTCCTCAATTTGACTATCATATTGAGCATAGGCCTCAAGTACAGAAGCCAATGCCAAGGTTGCCCAGGTTTCCAGGTCCTGCATCAGCACCTGGATCCTTTAATGTCAACGGCTTCAAAGCAGACAACACCTTCTTCAATAGCTCCAAGAACCCCTACTCAAGGGAAAGAATATCTTCTGATCGGTTCTGGAGCTATCCGCAGCGAAGTTATTACTCATGCATTCTGTACAATCAAGGTCGCATCTTCCCTCATATGCGTCTTGACACCTAAGCAATAACTGGACTGCCCTGCTTGGAAGAAGCTCTGGATTGCTTCAAACAGGTTGGCTTGCTGCCTTTTGTCACCGACCAAGAGCACTGGAACGAAGAGTTGCTGCTCCAATTTTATACCACTCATCACATACGAGGCTACAACAGAGATCCGAAGACTTGGGTCCTTGAGTGGATGACTGGAAATGTTCATTACGAAGCCAAAGACTTTGATATCATTGAGCTCACTCGTCTGCCCACTCCTGGAGATCTCTATGAACCTGGCTGTCAGCTTCACAGTGAAGCTATGGAGAGCATCTTTCAGAAGCCTGAACCGAACATGAGTCAGATGCTCAGTATGATGAAGCCTTTGCCTCCAGATGCTGCATATCCTAAGGAGTTCTTTGTTGAAGACCTTGAGTATCTGCACGGACTATCTATCACATTATAAGGCGAACTCTCTGGCCCATCAAAGGACATTCTCCACATGCAAAGCTGGAAGGTGCAATGAAGACTTTGGTCTTCTATATTCTCCACAGCAAATGCTTCAATGCACAAGACTTCTTCATCCGCCAACTTGCTGCATCAGGATCTGATATTTTTGGCTTGAAGTTCTACGCTCCATGGATAATGCGACTGATCAAACTCCACTCACCTATCTCATATCAGCCCTCTGCTCGCAATCATCGGATCTTTCTGCCTGACGTGGATATGTCCGTTGAAGCCATCTATCCAGAGCCTGCCAAGGAGCCTCTTAGTCTTCAGAATGCAGAGCATCAAAGTTTCTCTCAGAACATTGAAGGAGTTGAAGCAGTCACTCGTGTTTATCCTCTGGCTGGTACTACACGTGCACCTCATCGTGCCCTCACTGAAGCCACTGAAAGCACTATTGCCCAATGGCCCAAGAAGCGATCTTGTGTTATCAATGACCGAGAGCTTCTGGTTTCTCTTCATCAGAAACAGGATAGGCATCATGACTGGCTGAAGCGCCAAATGCAAAGCCTCTTGGTGGATGTCAACCGCATTCGCAATGTTGCCACCAAGAATGCCTTTGTTGCCCATGAAACCTGTTGGCGTACATGGAAAGGGCTGACACTTATGTGTTCTGAGGATGATCTTCAAGAGGATGGCTTCTCTGAACGTTTCAAGTTTGACTCCACACCTCCCCGAAGGACTGTGCTGCGACGAACTCCATCTCTTGAAGACTCTGACTTCTCTTCCTCTGCGGCAACTGTGAATGCCAGAGTGATCGAGGACGAAGATGATGCCATTTCACCGCCCCCTACTTGTGCACGCATCGACACTGCCCCAAGTTCTTCTGCACCGCCGAACACCACCAGCGACCTTGCTGCTTCACCTACTCTTCATGGGAACAAGTAGATGCTCTATGTCTTCAAACCTTTTTGGTCCTTACTGACAAAAGGGGGAGAAGCATATGAGTTTGATAGTCTTCAAGTGGGTCCATATGGGCGGTTACTTTATGTTTTGCCTAGTGTTTACAACTCTCATTTTGATACATTTGGTTCTTTGAGTTGTAACACTTAAACTCGATGGTCGTCTGCTACTTATTTGCTATTCAGTGATGCGATGATAAATTCTGCATGATTTTCATAAATTCCGCACTTAGATCATTTTGCATACGTCCATTTTTCATTATGCATGTCATTATCTTCACATACTTTTCGTGCATGATGAATTGTCATCATAAGTTGAAGAGGATCTCCACAAGTACAACCTTCCATGTGCATTTGCATTCCAAAATCAAATTACTTATATGCACATCTTCAGGGGGAGCCCTTGCAACTTATGAAGACAATACCTTATCCTTTACAATTTCACAGATTATATTCCCTGTTGAAAACTTCAACTAGTTTGTCATCAATCACCAAAAAGGGGGAGATTGTAAGTGCATCTAGTGCCACCCCTAGTTGGTTTTGGAGTATTGACGACAAACCTAGTTGAGGGACTAATGTGTTTGTGTGAATTGCAGGATAACATAGGTAGAAGTCTCTCATTGATTCGGTTTTCCTACCAGAGATGACCCCTAAAAATGTATGAAGACATTGAAGTCAAAGGTGGTATGTGAAGACATTCACATTGAAGACTATGTCAAGAGAAGACATCGCATGAAGACTATGGAGCGCGAAGTCTTAGATCTTTCATAGTTCTTTTTCTTCTTTGTTGAGTCATAGGAACCACCGTACTGTTAAGTGGGGTCCAAGAAAACCAGTCAGAATGACTGAAGTGATGCTTAACCAAAATCCTATGTCTTCGAGCGAAGACTATGAGGGCGAATCTTGTTCAGAGTTGGACAAGTCAGCTTTGCTTGTATCCCAAGTAAAGTTATCGTGTGTGTTTGAAATCTGACCGTTGGAACACGTGTCAGTTCCTTAGTGACCCAGGGTCATTTCGACCAATCAGGTCGGGTTGCCTAGTGTCTATAAATAGCCCACCCCTACAACCATAAATGGTTGGCTGCTCAGAGTTAAAGTACAGCTTTTGTCATTTGAGAGCAACCCACCTCGAAGCCCTTGAGAGAGAATTCCTTAGAGGATAAAGCCCTAACCATCTAGAGCCAAAGAGTGTTAGGCATCACTTAAGTATTCTTGTTTGTGTGATCTGCAGACTTATTACACTTGAGGACTGTGAATCCTCCAGCCGGGTAGGCGTCGCATTCTGAGCATCCAAGAGTCATTGTGGATCGCCGATGAACGAAGTCTGTGAAGGTTTGGAAGTCTACCTTGAAGACTTACCAGAGTGATTGGGCGAGGACTGGGTGTCCTTAGCTCAAGGGGAATAAGGTGAAGACAAGGTCTTCTGAGTTGAATCTCAGCCTCCCTAACCAGACGTACAGTTGTCACAGCAACTGGAAATGGTCCAACAAATAATTGTCTTCAACGAGTCACTGGTTTCATCCTTCCCTTCCCTTTACTTACTGTCGGTTCTTGTGAAGTCATTTTACGATAGCATTACCATTCGACTTCACTAAGTGATTACGTGTACTGATTGGCCTCTCAATATCTTCCTACCTGATCCTTACTGCCTAGCTCCTATTAGTCATTGTGCTTTCACTTCATTGAATACGTGACTATGGTTTGCCTAGTGTAGTCTACCTTCCGCTGCATGATAATAGGTTTATTTCTATCGTTTGTCTTCGAAACTTACATGTTTTGAAGACTTTCATAAAAATCGCCTATTCACCCCCCTCTAGTCGATCACTAGCACTTTAAGGGTTTTGGATCTGATAACCCGTTAACAGCCCCGACCAATGGGGATTTTCCACATGTAAAATCATCATTGGCTGGAGGAAACACATGTCGGCTCATCGTTGGGATAGATGTCAACCACTCATTGGATGGAAGGCGCCTATGATACGTCGACACATGGCACGGCCCAACAGAGGCCCATTCCTGTGAAAAGGCCGGCCCGTTTGACTTAGTCAAAAGCTGGCGGGCCGGCCCATGGAAAGCCTGTTAACGGCCTATTCGAATATAGCCCATTTACAACCCGCTAACCCAAGGCCCATTACACCCTATCCGAATTAGGCCCAGTAGCGTCATCTGGGCCCAATATGATTCCAGCCTGTTTTCACGTCTGGCCCAGGTATGGCCCATGACGTCTTTCGGCCCATATGAGGCCCTATGTAACTCTTGGCCTACTAACGGCCCATGGTGACACTGGGCCGTAATGAACAGTGTATCACTTTACACCCATTAACGGCCCGTGGTGAAACTGGCTCGTAATGAACAGTGTATCACTTTATACCTATTAACGGCCCGCTATTCTGTTGGGCCATTTCCAGCCCATGTTATCTTTCGGCCTTCTCAGAGCCCATTTATTCTTGGGCTCATTTCCAGCATTCGTTTACTTACGGCCCGTTACTCTCATTTTCTGCTTGTGGGCCAAATTCAGCCCGTGGTTACAGTCAGTCCGTTTGTGGTCCGTTAATACGTTGGGCCGATTTCATAGTGTCATCAAATACGGCCTATTAACGATGGCCCGTTACGGTCGGCCCATGAACGGACGATTCCAACTCTAGCCCCTTTACGGCCATCATGCGGTCTGTTTGGCCCATGTTTGGCCAATCGATTATACGACTCGTCTAAGGCCCATTGATAATACGGCCCGCAGAAGGCCCATTGTTTCTACGGCCCATAGAAGGCCCATTGTTTCTACGGCCTGTAGAAGGCCCATTGTTTCTACGGCCAGTAGGAGGCCCAGTGTCACTACAGTAAATATTAGCCCATGGTTATTGTGGCCTAGTTTTAAAAAATAGGTGCTTAGCAAGCTTATTAACTTTCTCTTGTTTGGCGCTTAAATCCTCCAGCGCTTGCTGTTGCACCAGAAAATATGCATCTGAATTCTGCAGGGTCTTCCTCAGTCCTTCAGCTTCCTGTCGTAGCACGTCTGATCGATGTCTTTCAACTGGAAGTTGAGACTCAAGAAGATGAACTGATTCAGGCAGCGAGTTCGAAGAGCTTGTGCCAGCAGTAGTGGCCAGTAACTCAAACACTACATCAAGACAGGACTTTTGGGTTCCCTCACTGTCGTCAAGATAGTTTTTATCAGCTTTCTTGGAGATCAACAGGGATGTCTCACTATCTTGAACCTTATCTGCATTACTTCCTTTACCATTGGATAACGCAGTACTGTTCTCCAATATTTTGTCCGCATTCTAAAAGATAAACAAGCAGACACATCACATGTTTACCATGTTGTATATGAAACTCATTTTGGTAAATGAGTTCAGTAGTAAAGTGGACAGGATAACAGCATGAAACAAACATATATCTATGTACCATGGTCACTTTATGGTCTATACCATTCTAGTTTTTGTTGCCAAATCAATATAGAGACACAGTTCAAATAATATTTGTTCAAGACAAAGCAGAATAGACAGAATATAAGTGTGGGTAACTATAGAGCAATAACAACACTTGTAATGTGCATGACATGAGAACATAACTGTTTATTCAATTGAAACTGAAATCAACATAGAGCAGGTTACAACAGCAAACCAGTTAAAGAAATGGGTTTAAAACATACCTATTGCGCCATTGGAGTTTCAATTCCATCCTTCAAATTTGAAAATAGTTGGTATGAGTAAATATAGTCATGCAAGAGCAACTTAGTATGAACCATAGCTATAGAACCTGACCTGAGAACAAATCTTCTTCACCTTTAAGCGTTGAGTTGGGATTCGGAGTGGTGGTCCTCGTGCTTTGGGCACTACAGTTCCCTTACTAACTACTCGTGTTTGGGCGCTCTGTGGTGGAGATGGTGTTGTGTCAACTGGAACTTCTGTCGGGGTTTGGGTTAGAAGGGGTGTAGCTGGTTCTCTGTCCAACTAGGTAGGGGTACAATCTACGAGAGTCTGGGTTATGTTTGATGGATCTGGTCCTTGGGCAAGTACAACCGTGGTTCTATCTGCATCAACTGGTAGCACTATCTTTTTTGAAGACCATGTTGTTACTCCCTTAGATACTGCCATCACGCTCTCCAATTCAAATGGCTGATAAACAAGAAAAGTAATTGAAAGTATAGACATTGTATGATAGACAGGTGCAATGGATAGTGGGGAATAAAAGAGGGCATGAAATAATTCATATTTATGTTGTCTAACCAAACAGGATAGCATGACACAATTTCACATATATGATGGCTAACTAAACATGATAGCATGACACAATTTCACATTATGATGGCTAACTAAAAAAGATGGAAAGACATAGTTCAAAATATGAGACTATGTAAACAGGATGACATGACATAACTATATAATGTGTTTATTAAATAGGTTGGCATGCCATAATTCACATACATTCACGGATAGAATGCCATAATTCAAAATATGACGACTGTAAACACTAAACAAGATGAGATGATATAACTATATGATGTCTTTATTAAATGTGTTGCCATGCCATAATTCAGATAGATGATGTGTATGTACTATGTAAACATGATGGCATGATATAATTCAAATATATGATTTATATAGTAAGCAAGTAAGCAGATGGCAATCCATATATGATGTAAAAACTAAGCAATGCAAGACAACATGCATGACAAGGGTAATATAACCCTGCCAAGTTTGAGCATAGACCTCAGGGCGAAAATAGGACTGGTCATCAGTCTCTGAATCCTCCTCTGAGGAGCTCTCTGTAACCAGCAAGATGTCTGCTTCAGCAGGTAGCATTGTCTGCTCTGAATACCTTGTTTTCACTCCAGATACTTCCATCACCGCTTCAAATGGCTGATGCACGGGAAGAGTAGTTGAATATACAAACGTTGTCGCCAAATGGAACACGTAATACAAAAAATGATAGCATGATATAATTCACATACATGATGATTGGCTAAACAGCATGGCATTGCATACTTCACATATATAATGCCTTTGCAACAAGATAGCATTGTGTAATTCACATATATAATGTCTTGCAACAAGATGGCAATGCATAATTCACATATATGGTAATTAGACACTGAACAGGTGGCATTCACACAAAGCATGTTTAAACTAATCAAATGACATAGCAATGCTAGACACCATACGCACGATATGAGCAACATAACCCTGCCAAGTTAGAGCATACACCTCGGGGGGGGGGGAATAGGACTGGTCATCTGTCTCTAAATCCTCCTCTGAGGAGCTATCCGTAACCAGCGAGATATGCGCTTCGTCGGATAGCATAGTCTGCTCTGAAGACCTTGTTTTCACTCCAGAATTTGCCATCACCGTGCCAAATGGCTGATGCACATGAAGAGCAGTTGAATGTAATAACATTGTTGACAAATGTAATATGTAACGAAAAAAAGGATGGCCTGATATAATTTACATATAAGATGACTGGCTAAGGAGGATGGCATTGAAAAATTCACATATATGATGCCTGGCTAAACAAGATGGCGTTGCATAATTCACATAAACGATGAATAAACTAAACAGATGGCATTCGCACAATGGATGTCTAAACTAAGCAGATGACATATTTGATGTATAAAGTAAGCAATGCAAGACATCATATGCATGATATAATCAACATCAGCATGCCAAGTTAGAGCGAAGACCTCAGGGGGTAAATAGGAGTTGTCTTCTCCTTCTGAATCCCCCTCAGAACAGATATCTTCCTCTCGATTACAATCCGAAATGCATGGAGAGGGGCTGCCTTTGCGCCTACCATGGAGCGACGTCTGCATGAAATTTTATTGCCACACAAGGCTCATCTCTTTTGCTCTACATGTTCAGTTCCATTGTTTACAATAACTGTCATGCATAGAAATAAAACATAGTAAGATTATGTAAGGAGTGCATGCAGAAATCCAGAGTGATGGTAGCAACCTGTGGATAGACCCAAAGCAATAATAGCAGGCAGATAATGGCTTTAGTTAAAAAATACAGATAATGGCTTCTTTACTATTTGTTTCCCACCCAACATGAAACTCATAGTAGACATCGGAGATTGACCAGATAGTAGATAGATACTATTCATAGCGGCCCCGATATGTACCCCACAACCATTTAAAAACTCAAGTTTGACCATTAGTTTGGAGCTGACTCAAAGTCTAATTGGTGAATAGGACGATAAAGTAGCATGTAATATTAAGCGATGCATAACGTAAGCAGACACGATAGAGTGCGACCTCTCTTGCGGACCCGTGTAGTCCTCGAGGTCATCTGCTCGGTTGATGATGGTAGTGCAGTTTTCATCGCTGCCAGCGGCGGGGAAGAAGATCTGAGGTGGCGAAAGACAGTCTGGAGGCCGGATCCCTGCTGTGCTGGACCCTTCTGTCGTTGGAGTAGCTGAGCTGGGGTGGACGACGGCGCAGCAGGAGCGGGACAAACCATGCAAGGTTTTCTTTAACATTTATCTGTAAGAGAAGTAATTCTGTAAGGGCTCGTTTGAATTGGAGGATTACAACAATGCAGGGATAGGAAATAGACAGGAATATGATAGGAATGCACGTGCAAAATAGAGAATTTAAAAACACATGATTTCTGCCAATCTGGGTGTTTGATTCACAACAATTGGAAGATCACAGGATGCAAAGAAGCATGGTGAGATTAAGTCAAACCACAAGAAAATGTACGGTTATAATGCTATTATGCTACTATCTCTTAGTCTTGTGCTTCATGAATAGGAATTTGAAAAGGAGGACAAGTGAAAAAAATTCCTACGTTTTTTCTTTCAAGGAGACACTAAAGGAACAAATCCGTGTGCTCAGTGGACAATATATATAACATGTAGAGTAAAAAAAGAGATGCAACAAGTGTACAACCTCTTTGGCGAAGCCATGTCGATCTCAACGTGATTGGGTTGGCCGGTGAGGATGCTCTGGCTGACTTGGATGTCGGAGGAGGGGAAGAAGATCTTAGGCGTCTAGAGATGGAGCCTGAGGTACTGCTCCGCTGTGATGGAGGGTTTCGTCGTTCGAGCAGCTCCGGTGAGTTGTACGACGCCGAGGCTGAAGCAGGACAAGAGAGACAACGAACAACGTTAACCTGAGTGGAATTCTAATAGCATCTCCAATACATGACGTAAAATACATAACCACAAAGTGCTAGATGTAAAATACATCAGGCGCTCATCTCCGAACTTAACTGTCGAAACTGAATTTAACTATCGAAACTGAACTTAACTGTCGAAACTGAACTTAACTGTCGAAACTGAATTTTGCTGTCGAAACTGAATTTTGTTGTCGAAACTAGACGCACTAGCAAGGTGAGGCTAGACGTCGGTCGACTAACTTTTTCATCTCTGGTCAGTCGATTTTGCAGCCGTTGGATACGAAATCAAGGGCCTATGGTTCATCTTCAACCTCCACCCCCCTGAGCCGGCCAAACAGCA